>NC_086318.1:379334688-379634688 GCF_036172605.1 Pelobates fuscus | reverse complement strand
ACCACAGGTACAGGTAATTTTATAGATCAAATGGGTGATACTGAAATTAACAAAAGCATTAAAGTATATGTGCAATAAAGTCTGAGTACTGGTGACAAGCTTCAAAGGTTTTCTAAACTTGCAGTTCTTGCGGTGTCTGCAACAATACACACTATCAATAGATGTTAACCAATTATTTTTTAGATCTTCTAGTAGTGATGTTTGGACAGACATGCGCTGTATCTCTAAGATCTGTATTATGCAAGATAATTGGCCAGTTGTGAGAGAGAATACTCTAAAAGGACCACTGTAGTGCTAGGAAAACATACTCGTTTTCCTGGCACTATAGTGCCCTGAGGGTGCCCCAACCCTCAGGGACCCCCTCCCGCCAGGCTCTGGGGAGAGTAAAGGGTTAAAACTTACCTTTATTCCAGCGCCGGGCGGGGAGCTCTCCTCCTCCTCCTCTCCGCCTCCGATCCTCCCTTTCGGCTGAATGTGCATGCGCGGCAAGAGCTGTACGCGCATTCAGCCGGTCTCATAGGAAAGCATTTACATAGCTTTCCTATGGACGCTGGCGTGCTCTCACTGTGATTTTCTCAGTGAGAATCACGCAAGCGCCTCTAGCGGCTGTCAGTGGGACAGCCACTAGAGGATTTGGAGGCTGGATTAACCCTATTATAAACATAGCAGTTTCTCTGAAACTGCTATGTTTATAAAAAAAAAAGGGGTTAATCTTAGAGGGACCTGGCACCCAGACCACTTCATTAAGCTGAAGTGGCCTGGGTGCCTAGAGTGGTCCTTTAACTGGGAACTATCCTCTGTCAAAAGTGAGAGTGAAACAAATGGTAGACCTAGACTGTGCAGGGTGATCTGTCTTGTGCACATGCTCCTTGGAAAGCTTTTTCCAAAATGTTGTTAGGATACTCTTGTAAGTTGAAGTTTAGATGTAGAAAGATTATTTGCTTCTCTCTAAAATAATTGCTACATTAGAACAGTTTATTTTTTAAACCATAAAATACTGGCTTTAAGTCTATATGGGTGATATACAGATTTAAAGGGTTACTCCAACCAAAAAACGATGTTTTCATAGTAACTTTTTTCATACTAGTGTTCCCCACCCCCCCCCCCCCCCACCTCCAAATTAAAGAAACGAAAAACAAACTAAGTTAACACTTACCTCTGTTCTAGTGCCTAGGCCAAGTTCTTCCAGCAGCCCAATCCTCAACTGGTAACATCACTCTCCCTCACTGGAGGGAACGCATGTAGGGGAGATGAGTGGCGAACATGGACGGCATGGAGGGGTGTGGCTGTGCAGCCTTTGGATGCCTGATGCTAGCATGCTGTGCAAATACACGTCGGATTTCTAATTTGCACATGATGAATTCATTTTTTTTATAGAGCTCCAATAATGCTGATGGAGGTGGAGTTACACCTGCTGCAGCAGAGGGGTTAAATTATGTGTGTACAGCATTTGGCCTTAAAGGGACACTCCAGGCACCCAGCCCACTTCTGCTCATTGGAGTGGTCTGGGTGCCAACTCCCACTACCCTTAACCCTGCAAGTGTAATTATTGCAGTTTTTCATAAACTAGCCACTAGAGGTCACTTCCTGGGTTCTAGCACAGGTTTCCTGTGCTAGAGGCGTCGCTGGACGTCCTCACGCTGTGTGAGGACCTCCAGCGTCGCTCAAAACCCCATAGGAAAGCATTGAAATGATTTTTCAATGCTTTCCTATGGGGAGACGTAATGCGCATGCGCGGCATTTCCGCGCATGCGCATTAGGTCTCCTCGGCCGGTGAGCGAGATTAGTCTCGCCCACCGGCTGACGTAATCACTAGGAGGAGCGTCGCGGAGGCGGAGACAGCGGCGAGGGACATCGCTGCTGTCCCAGGTAAGTGACTGAAGGGGTTTTCACCCCTTCAGTAACCGGGGATTGGTGGGTGGGAGGGAGAGGGACCCTCCAGTGCCAGAAAAACGGATCGTTTTTCTGGCACTGGAGTTTCCCTTTAACCCCTTAAGGACACATGACATGTGTGACACGTCATGATTCCCTTTTATTCCAAAAGTTTGGTCCTTAAGGGGTTAAAAGTGTTACTCCAAGCACCATGACCACTTCAATAAATCCCTATTGGAAGATATGTTGCAGGAATTATACTCCGATCAAGAATGGTGCCAGTTCCCAGAGAATTTACAGGAAATTATAAAAACTACACGCAATTTCAGGATGCTACAAAATTCTAATCTTTACATAATCTATATTTAAAGATTGTAAAAAAGAAAAGATTTAAAAAGTAGAATAAAATCTTCAAATACCTATATTTTATAGCAAATCCCACATACCATGGGCTGTAATTCTCCTTAGTGTCCCATTGACTTTATCGAAAGTGACTTAGATTAGGATTAGTCAGTTCTTATCCTTCCATAAATTTGTATGAGGAAGCAAAATGAAGGCATGATAGATATAAAAATAAAAAAATAAAGTATATCTCACACGTAAGTGAATCAGAAATCTGGTGTATGTTTATCTATGCAAGGGCTTCTGCATGAACCGTTACTCTGCAGCTCATTCCGTTAAATTAGTTTTGTGGCAAATATAAAGCTTTGTATTTTTTGTATTTATTTTTTTACAAAAATTGTTGAAAGCTTATGTCTGGCATCTTGCAAGTACAATAATTAACTTGCTGCTATTGCCCCCCCTTATTGTAAAATGAAGGCTTATGGGATCTTATGATTGAGATCTCTATCAGGAAAATAACTGACATGGGATCATTCAAGTCATTTAAGGGAATTATCTGAATGTGGCTTGTATTCTGTATTATTTAATATATAATTTCTCTTAGTCTGTCCTTAGCTATAATTTTTGAAAGCAGACACCCAAGGCTGAATCATACCAAGTTTTTTACAAGAAATGAAATCTTAATCTTCTTATGTGTGTAAAATCTCGAAGGGAAAAAAAAAAAAAATTATTTTGAAATGGAAATTGGTGCATCACGCCAATTTTCCTATTGTGCTGCATTGTACTCGTTTATTAACAGACATTTGCTGTTGTCCCACAGCTTTACAACAGCATTTCACATGATTGGCGTTAATATAATCATGCACTGTTTTTCTCAACTAAATTAATTTGAGGTTCTAGGGATCACGAGAAGCTTTAAATAAAATTACAGAAATTGGGACAATCACCACTGAATGCACAAGTAAATCCTCAGGGGCTCTGTGAGCATCTATGGTTAAAGTGGACATCTGGTCACCCGTAGACACACAGCACCTCCCGGGAAGGATAATGCCTACAAACAATAGAGCAATATAATAAATTATCAACATGCATGATTTATTGTGAGGCATGCTATAATTTATGTATGGGCCAAAAACGGAAGCTGCATCTATATTCACATCAGTAGAATAATTTATTTAAAGAACACATATTTATTAGAACGTTCACTGTCTGCTGCTGGATTTAGTGTGGAAGGTATTCTGTGACTAAACCACCTCATGCACCCGACTGTTTGTGTTCCTGACGCTATAGTGTTCCTTTAAGGATAACTCACCACTACAAACCTACCACTAGTGGCACATTTCTATTCTGTCTATCTAATTAAATGTAGAAATTGACAACTCTTTACCTTGCCACTGGTTTCCTCCATCTTGGCTCCCTGTCAATGATTGTTATAAATTCTGTTCTTTGCACCAGGCAGTCAGCACAGAGAACGCATACAGAGATAGAGTCGTGACACAATGTTTCTATTTCTCCTGCTCATTCCCTCGTTCATTTGCACGATGTGTCCTCTATTTAACTGGAATGATCTGGATTGTGATCTTTAAATCTTTAATAGAAATTCACAACAAAACAGATCATCACATGAAAACGGGTAATGTACGTTAGAGCTGATTCCAATGTTTTATTTAGAGGAGAAGGTAACTAATGGTTTCAATAGGTGTGTGTGTGTGTCCCTCTGGGTCATGGGGGGTTGACCTTTATTAAAATAGGTACCCACTGTACTCCAGTACCCAGGGGCGTACCTAGAGCGTTTGGCACCTGCGGCGCATCCTGTGTTTGGCACCCCCCCACCACCACTTTTCAAATGTAAAAAAACACCCACTATTTAATTTATTTTTTTGTTTTCTAATTTTTTGTTTGTTTGTTTGCTTTGTTTTAAATTGTCTTCCGGTCCCCCTTCTACAAAACACCGACCCAGTCCTCCTTTAACAAAACCCCTGCCCAGTTCACCTTCTACAAAAAACCCTTTCTATAAAACCCCTGTCCAGCTCTACAAAAACCCTGCACCCGCTCCTCTACAAAAACCCTGCACCCCCTCCTCTACAAAAAACCCTGCCCAGTCCCTCTTTTACAAATCCCCCATTCTACCAAGCCCCTGCCCAGTCTCCCTTTTACAAATCCCCTGCTCCACTCTACAAAAACCTTGCACCCCCCTCTACAAAAACTCCTGCCCAGTCTCCGTCTACAAATACCCCTTTCTACAAAACCCCTGCACCCCCTTATTTACTGAAACCCCATACGCAGTCCCTCTTCTACAAACTACCCCTTTTACAAATCCCATGCCCCCTCTACAAAATCCCTGCGCCCCCTCTTAAAAAAAATAAAGAGAACCTGCACCCCTCTACAAACCTCCTGCACCCACATTCAACGCCAAAACTCGAACATGTGTCTTGATCCAGAAATACTCAGGAGCATCTTCACCAAATCCTTTCAAATTTATACTGAAACTAAAGAACAGGTGAAGTCACGAATGGCCTTTCCAACGTCTTAACTTTATCATTTTAAACTAGAGAAAAAAAATAAACACTAATTTTACATTGGAAATGCATACAATAATATACAATATTCTAAACATATATAGTAGATTAACAATATAACTATCATAAACAATAAATGTAAAAAAAAAACTCTTGACAAAGGCGTTCTGAATACGCCGAAACGCGCGTCGAGCTGCCTATAGCCGACGCTATGATCTTCTACTGATTCTACTCCGTTTTCATTTTATTTACACTTGGGCTGTTTTGACGCCATCCATGTGTCTTATTTCGTAAGTCTGGAAGGATTTTGCTAGGCTGCCTTTAAGCAGCAGTTAGTAGTGGCTTTTTCTAGACAGTAAGCTTAGGGTTGACTAGGTCCTGGCTTTCATTGACGCATTGCTATCTTTTTTCACTCCAATTTTGGTTCTATTTTGCTAATTTTAAGGGATATTGTTCCTTCATTACCTACTATTTCGTACCGGGGTGTCTGTTATACTATAGTATAGCCTCTATTTCGCCTGTTTAGGCTTATCAGGACCTAGTGTTTCTACCTACCCCTAACGTTGTTATTAACTGTCTTATTTATTTATGGTACCATCACCACTGCCATACTTCCATTATTCTTTCCATTCTGTTCTCTTTTTGAGACCTTATTTTAGGTTACCTCTATACTTATACTATATATAAGTATAGGGACTATCTTTGGTTGTATATTATATACTCCATTATTTCACGTGCTCCCAATATATATATATTACATTTAAGGTAATCTTTAGGCTCTGCCCAAGCTTTTTACTAGGTGCTAGTCTTCACTTGTTCTACACAACATTCCGGTGTTATTTATTTTTTAATAAAGGTTTATTTACCCTATTTATGTGCCGCTTTACTCAGGAGGTATTGCCCAGTGGATTTGAGTTCACACCTGCTATATGCTAGTGGACCCTCTACTCCACTTTCTCTTCTTCTAAAAAAAAAAAAAAAAAAAGATATTAATGATATACAAACATGTTGGGAAGGGAAAAAACACATAGGGGAGGGAAAAAAACACATAGGGGAGGGAAAAAAAACACATAGGGGAGGGAAAATATTTGCCTCCTGTCATTACTAAAAGTAAGATTATTTACCTCGTGACAGGAGGCTTCATATTTGGCATTTTTATGTTCTTTATTTTTGCAGTGTAACATGCAATGGAGAATGCTGCACTTTTTAAAAAAAAAATAAGGTAAAAATAAGAAACAAGGTAAAAAAAAATGTAGCTATGAGGATTTAGTTTACAGGGCCGGCCTTTGGGATGTGTGAAACTGTGAGCTGTGCGGTCACACAGGGCGCCATAACAAGAGGGGTGCCCGACGGTCGACACAGCTCGCAAGCTGAGACCATCATATTAAATGAAAAATTATTCCCTGGTGGTCCAATGGTGCGAGCCAGCAAGTGGTGCAGTCAGCTCCTACTAACTTCTCACTTGAGGTTCAGGAGCTCAATTAGTGAGTCAGAGCGCAGTCTCAAGGATTCTCAGACTGCTCTCCAACTCATTTGAGCCCTGGAAACGCGAGGGAGAAATTATGATCTGCACAAAGAGGTATAGTGCACTTCCTGCTATTCACCTCCGGACCACCAGAGGCGAACACTGGGCCACCAGAGAAAGAGGGTCCTATGTGACCGGGCGCTGCCGGAGAGAAGGGGGACTGCATGGAAACAGAGGCAGCTACAAGGTAAGAGAGTGAGTGGCTGCATTGAAATACAACCGTGAAAAAAGTTGCTGAGTATAAATGGTGTTACATCAGCATTACTCTGCTAGTGTAACACCACCTAGCTACCTACTCTGACATATACCCTCACCCGAATCCCATTTCCATTAACACACCCATGTACCTGTCTATCTGTCTGTGTAGGTGTGTGTGTAACCCTGAACCTGCAATTGTGTGCCTATGTATGTATGTGATAGTGTTTCTATGTGTCACAACACTCCTTAGCTGATTTGCCCTTGTGCAGTACTCATACTCACCACTGTTTCTGCTTGGCACTGTTCCTGATTTCTTTTCATTAAGCACTTCACCTGGTCCTTGTTTAGCACCTATTTAGTTTGGGTTCTCCCCTCACTCCTTGCCAGATGATTGCCTTTTGTTTCCTGTGTTCCTGGCTCCTGCATACTGTGACTTGGTCCTGTGTCCTGCGTCTCCTGGTCTTCGTCCTATGTCCTCCTGATCCTGCGTTATTGTGTCCTCCTGGTCTTGCGTTATTGTGTCCTCCTGGTCCTTCGTTATTGTGTCCTCCAATCCTGTGTTCTGGTTCCGTGGTCCCGGCTTTACTACCAGTGACCAGTAGTTTTGCATTTTCCTTTGGTTTCCTGTAAATAGATTTTATATATATCTCTTGATTTATCCTATTTATTTGTGTCTTGGCATTTATTTCTCTGCTGTATGGGTTCCCACATTTAAAGTGACAGTACTGTTCCAGGGCAGCACCCCTTCATGTCATTTACACTATGTATGTATGTGACTGTGTTTGTAATTGTGTGCCTATGCATGTATGTGACCATGCTTGTGATTTTGTGGATCTTTTAATGTATATACAAATACACAAAAATAAGTCCTGGTCTTAAACTCCCACTGCTCTTGGGCGACAGCAGCGACCATAGTACACATCAGCCCCAATACATACAGTAAAAACCAAAGTAAAAAGTTACCTGCGCTCTTCCCAAATCCCTATGCATATGTACATAAATGTGGGTTATTTAGTAATTCCAATGGACATTAGATGCAAGGAAGCAAGGTGAATTGTTAGTGTAGGTGTCCGCTAGTCATTTTAAATTGTTTTTCCGCACTGACGTCATCAGAGCCGGTGCCCTGGAACTGGTACAGTCAAGTAGTCCCTCCTTCCTCTAGATCCGGCGGCAAAAGCTCTCTGTGACACAGCGTTTAGATGCCAAGCAAGCTAGCAGCACCTCGTGGGAAGGTGATCAATGTCAAAGTTTTCTTAGTTCAAATTGCACCTCTTTGGCAAGCGGGGCGAGATACGCTATACAAGTATATGTTTTAGGCATTCAGTGTGTTCATGTAATTAACTTAAAGATGTATTATATATTGTATATTGTTCATATATGAGGTACTGTAGCCCAAATCTTTGTACATGTGAGTTGTATTCCATTAAGATGATTTGATGTAATTTCGCTGTGTGTATGTAAGTAACTGAGCTCCACTGTATAACACTGTTTATAATTCTTCGGTGAAATTCTGTAAGCAAATGTATTTTGTATTCCATGTCGTTTATAGTTTTCATACACATGTCTATGTAAAGAATAACATACTGCACCCGTCAGAAGCTCTCTTCTCCTTTCTTTATTGATGCCAAAGGGCTGCTACAGTAGGACCGCCTAAGAGATTTGCCTTGACGTGGCAGGTGGGCTTGCATCTAATGGCCATTGGAGTTACTAATAACCTCCATTTATTTAAATATGGATTTGGCTTTTATGACCTTTGTGTCTATGAATGTATGTAACTGTGTTAATGTGTGTATATCTCTGACTGCGTTTTGTGATGTGTCTGTGCATGATGATGTGTTTCTGTACATATATAAGACTGTGTGTCCCTATGATGATTGTGATAGTGTGTTAGTTCATGTCTGACAAGGTTATTCACTTAAACGACAATTGTCAGGAAAGTTATTTTCAAAGTCAGCTATGCTTCCAGCTCAGCCCAAAATCTGAAATCCACTTAGAATTCCTGAAAATTCTTGTTTTATTAAATAACCTGGTATGTATGTGACTGTGTATGTTGTTGTGTGCCTGTGTGTGTCTATGTATATTAATGTATTAATATATAAGGGCTATAATATAATGTCTAAAGGGGGTATACATCACTATACATATACAGCAGGGGTTCCAAATAAATGTTTCCTGTGGAACCTATTGACATAGTGTATCAACATCCTGGAAATCCCCCCCTCCCATTAAAAAAAAAAAGGAAAATAATAGGGCGTTCCATACTTTTTTTTTTTGTATGTGCCGGTGTGTGGATCTGTGTGTCAGTGTGTATCTGTGCGCGTATGTATTTGACACAGATACACACACTGGTACATAGTGGCACACAGATACACACACCTTTTATACACAGTGTATATCTGTGTGTGTCAAGGTGTGTGTATCTGTGTTTGTATGTGCCAATGTGTATCTGTGTCAGTGTGTATCTGTGTGTTTGCATGTATCTGACACACAGATACACACAATTACACCCATAGATGCACATACACACAGTGTCATATACACACACTGATATGCACTGGCACATAAACACACACACACACACACACACACAATATGACATACATCAGAACCACCCTCCTGTTTACTTACCTTGTGTGGCAAGGGAGGATAAAATCAAGATATATATACATATATATATATGTATGTATGTGTGTGTGTCTATGTGTTAGTGTGTGTACCGGCCGTCACTTTCTCCCAGCATTACTTTGTGGCTGTAATTTTTTAAAGGGGCCCGTTCGTGCTATTGCAAGGCCGTAGCGCTGACGGAAGACATAGGGCCCATTGGGTGGCCCTAAATGCTTGGGCCAGGTTCAGGACCCTGGCGGGCCGTAGTTTGAGGACCCCTGCCCTATAATGACTTCATGCTGCTTTTCCACTGAAACTGTAAAAATGTAAGAATTGCATAAATAAATAATTGAGTTCTATGGACAGGATGGGGATGATAACAGGATATCTGTTCTTAGAATGGTCAGAAACGATTTAGCTATTTAAACCAAACATTATAATCACCAGCTGAGAGGCTTCCCAGTGGCAGCTTCCAAACAATAGCTGCCTGAATCCCAAAACCATTTGGATACAAATGTACCCATCTGGTACAAATGGCTACACGCTGTGTGACTTTCACGAAACAATAGATCTCACTGCAAGCGCTTTGGGGTTATCTTTTATACGAAGAGTTCACTGGGTTAAGGAAAATAACCAGCGGAGTGTTTTACTAAAGAAATTAGCAGCAGTAAAATTCATGGAAATTTTCTTCCAAGTGCAGTGTTCAAAATATCCAAATACTTTCACAGCAAGAACAAACGTTGGTACAAAAATGTGCAGAGTATAAGATAGCTTTCTGTCATGGGGGTTAAATATTTGATGTTATTTGTCTAAACAGTAAAGTGTAAATTGCAAAGTAACTGATACAATTTAAAAAATAAATAAAAATACAGCTACAGTCACAGCATGATTACTTTAGCCTTAAAAATACACTATAGGCACCCATCTTATTGAATTGGTCTGTGTGCCCTGTCCCACTTTTAAAAAACTGCAATAATTACATTGCAGGACTAAGACTGCCTCTAGTGGCTGTCAATCAGACTTCCACTAGAGGCGCTTCCTGGTTGCTAATGGACTTTTGGTCGTCTAACTGACGCTGGATGTCCTCCTGGTCTGCATCCAGCGTCAGTTAAATCCCCATAGGAAAGCATAGAGGCAATGCTTTCCTATGGGAAGAGTCTAATGCACTTGCAACGCTTGCAGCACATCCACATTAGCTCCACCCCATCGGATAATGTTGAAGGAGGCGGAGTGCCCTTTAAGAGTTGGGGGCCCACAAGGGGGAACCAGAGGGCACTATAGTGCTAGGAATACATATTTGTATTCCTAACACTATAGTATCCCTTTAAAGGAACACTCCAGACCCCATAGCCGCTCCAGTGTACTGTTGTTCCCAGTAAGTATTCACACCGTTTTAAAATTTGACTTTTTGCTTCTGGTCTGCACTGTATCAATGAAAACTGGAAGCCTGAGATATTAGGATGTCCCCCCCCTGTTTTTAATTTTTTTATTTTATTTAATAGCCCCCTACTGCTGGGGGAAGCCCCTCATTATTTAATTTAAAGTCCCCCACATGATAGTTATGGGTTTGGAGCAGGGTGGGACTAATTGTTTTGTAAAAGAGATTAACATCATGCTAAGCGGAAATATCTAGAGAGCATCTGTCTCACAATATTCAGTAAGCTAGAAGGTTTGTAGACATGAAGAATGACTAGATAAAGCATAGGTGGTCAGGCTAGGCACATATGTCTATGGAGAGAGTGTAAAGTAAGCTTGTAAAATAAGAAAGCTTCCCAGACATATAGGAGATAAGCCAGATATACACATGCCCACTTTTTAATTGTAAGTCTTCCCAAGAGGGAACCACTGGATCTCAGGAAATTATTCCGTTACCGCCACCAACAGAATAAAAATGATGAAACAAAATAACAGGCTTAATACTACAGAGATATAAGCAAGATGGCGACTACTGGTTTCATGTAGACATTTAACATCCAGCAAAACGGTTGCATATGCAGATAAGTCCACTATCAGCCGACACCCACCGTCGGGAAGCGCAGGGGCTCTGCATGGTTGTCCTCTGAGGAGAGAGTGTAACTGAAGCAAGGCAAGCCAATTCCTCTGCCCTAGGTCTGAACGTAGGCCAGCATCTTTGGGCCTCAGACTTGGGTGCTCCACAGGGCCAAGTCCATCCCTGTCAGGGAAGAGCAAGCAACTGGGGTGTTCAAATTCATCTGCCTGTGTGGACTATGCTCCGACCCCTGTGTAGTCGATATATTATTCCAGAAATCTATTGTTATTTTTTAGAGCGAAAGAGACTTCATCAGTCATTTCTAATCACTAAAAAAAAAAAATCCTGTACATTACAATGTGACTCTATAAAGGGAATTGCACACACTACTACCAATCAGGACACGCGCTCTGTCACTCTCTAACCATGTCTGTAAAATCCGCCTCCCGCGTAGCTTGTGAAGCTGCGTCCCTGCAATGAGTTTTGGCATGTTGAGATGTCTGCATCCTATGTTAGAATTTAAACGCCAAAAACAATAAAAATTTGTTAAGAAAACAATAAAAAATTGAATAGAAGTCGAATCCAACACTGTCAGAAAAAAAATAAAATAAATAAGAACAAGCAAATGTAGACACCATAAGGGTATTTGTTTTTATATGGAAGGATTGCTTGTGAGGCAGTGACTAACTATACATAATAATCTACCCATTATTGGCGTGAGTGAGCTTATTTTTAATACAGGTTGTTTCAGGAAGCAGAACTTTGCATGAAATTTGCAATACATGTGATATGAGAGTCATCACATACCCAAAAAATATGTCAAGAACTGAATGGTTTTTTCCCCTCCCTTTCATGTTTGTTCGCACTGCATATTTAATAAATAACCTTCTTTGTTTGTTCATAAACCTCACAGTGCAATTGCTAGCCCATTCCTGGAACGGCTATTCTTTTTAAAGTATGCAAATGAACAGGGATGATCATACTTACACCTATATCTCTCTTTAGCTGGGATCTCTTCCCTATAAATCTATTTTATTATTGTCAATAACTTTTTTCCATACAGAGTGTCTGAGTTTATGTAATATATTTTATTACAGCTTCTTAATTCTCATCATTCTTCTTTCATTTGATTAACGCAAAGCTGAGCAACTTTCAACAGCTCAGCTGCTGGAGACTCTAATGCTCATTAAATCAGCTATCCCTGCTGAGATTTTTGGCAGCTACGGTCTACAGCATGTTCTTTCTAATGTCCAACAAATCACCTAAAATCCCCTTTTTTTCTGTGTCGCTGGACAGATACACATCCAGGTCTGTGTCTCATTAAAAATGGCAGGTATACATTTAAAGCTGATTATTTATTTGTTCACTTGTTTTTTTATCACTCTGGTAATGCTCAAATGCGTGGTGGGCCTTGGACCCGTAAATACCCAATGGAAAGCAGTGGTGCAGCTGCCTTACTCAGTGATGTTAGAGTCTACCTTTTAGTCTAATGCTTTATTCTAATGCTTGATTTCCACTTCTCTTACTCATGTTTTAAGCAGTGGTGTCTGATTTTCCTGTTGGTTGATTATTGAGTCTCCCTGCTTAGTTTGTGAGTGCACTAAGTAACCTGTCCAGTTACTCTCCTTCATCATTGGCTTCTGACCTCGGCCACCGTTACAGATCACCCTTTCTTTCCAAGTTCATTGTTGGTTTGTGACCTCGGCTTTAACTTGCTGACTATGTTTATGGATCATCCTAACTTCCTGTTATGGACTTCCTTATGTGTTCCTTATAGGTTTACTAGCCCAAGGCTAACAACAGAGTAACAGATGCAGTTACCAACGGTAAATGGAGCCCTCAGCTGCCCAAACTCTCCCCTTCATACCTAAAAATACATTAGAAATATCATTAAAACAAAGCACACACAAGGTGAGGAGACAATGCATTAGGCATCCCATGGTTACTAGAGGTCATGCAGATCTTCCAAATCTAGCGGGACAGTTCCAGTTTTGTTCCCTAGTGTCCCCATTTTGTGTACATCAGTGAGCGTTCCTCAGAAAGTGTAGCATACGTGCATCATCAGACATGTTTGCTCTGTGCTAAGGATACTAGGACATTTAAAATTACATTGATTACATCAACTCCCATTGACTCAATTGGTGTCAGTTGTTTTCTCTCCAAACTCCTGCGCTGAATCCAGTCTTGATATCGAGATCTTACAGATCCCTCATGGAGTTGGCAATAGCATTATTTGCGGACTTGGAATCAGAATCTTCCACACCAAGAAAGCACATAAAGATAAATTGTTCATGGTTATACCTTACAATGGCCTCTGGTTCTTAGCATGTTCTGTTAGAATAAAATTAAATCTTAACTGTTTTATTATTCAATATTTATTTGTACTTTCAAATGTTTATTTAGAAAAAAAACTAAAACATAACTCATTCAATTGATAATTAGCAGATGTAGTTTAACCCACTACCTTTCAACACAGCACAAATTCATTTAGCAGCAGCATCAACAAGTTTTCAATGTCTAACACCGAGTGATACGGGGAACTATGAGCTAAACTTTTGAAACATAATTTTCAACTCAGTTCCGATGTGATTTGTGTGCAGTTCATTACCTAATGTCAATTGAAAATGTAGTTTCTGGAACTAAAGATTAGAGGGAACAAACTGAGTAAGATTCTGGATCAAAAAGTATCTTCCCTCTACAATATGTATTTGAAAAACTGCTCTCAACACTGCAAGGTGTAAATGGTACGGATTGAGTGATGCTGATGGCGCTATTTTAGAAAAAGGGAAGTGTCCCTACAGAGCCAATAATGATGCCATTTGTAAATACAAGTTTTCTGGGCTTAGGGTTTATAGCGGACATAAGGTTTAGATGATTATCGATGTTTAGAATTGGGGGATTGTTTTAGGAGGAATTGGGTTAGAGTAGAGGGGTACAAGGATTATGGCATTGGGGGGGTTAGGAAAAAAGGACATTTAAGATTAGTGGGTACCTGACTTCAAACTGCTTTAGACTGTAATTCCTACGACTTTCTGTCCAGCAACACCAGAGACAAATAGTATAAAACAAGAATACTTCTTAATCTTGAGTTTCGAAGATCAAGACCACTTTCTTCTCTTCTGAAGTTGGAATGCAAGCAAACATTGACACTTCATTTCACTACTGCAGATTAAGAACTAATGAGGCAATCTAATAGATGCTATTCCAAGTATAGACTCAAAGGTTTATGGCTGAGACTTGATGACTTGATTAAATATTAACGTCTGACTATTGGCACTTCAGAATCTGTGTTTAATTCTGCACTCCCCAAAACTCGTGCATTTTGTGAAGTGTACTCACCAAACTGAACAACTGCCGAATTCTATAGTAATGGAGTGTTTCATTCAAAATACTTATAGTTCTTAAGAAGAATGAAACACTTATACTTTGAAAATATTACCAAATATGCTTCAGAGAAAATATCTTGACTTTTTAAAAAAAATTGAGAAATAAACCAGTCTTCATGAACCAGTCAGATTAAATTATTATAAGGGATTTATAACATGTATTCACATGCTCCAGATCAAAACACTACCATAGTACAGTTTGTAAGTTTAATGAAGACAATGCGTTGAGAATTACAACATTTAGTCATGGTGGTTTACCAGTATTATAATTTGAAATATAGAATGATTAAATAGTTTGGTGGTTATTCACTTGGTGCAACACACTGTAGGAAAACACAACCAGTGCTGGTTTAATTGGTTTAGAGATTTAGCTTCAGTAGGATCCAAACCTTCAAGACCACTTGCTGGAAATTGTCTGGAATCAGATACTCAAGTATAACTATGACCAATAAACTGCACCCCGACTTCTGATCCTAACCTGTTCAGCAACGCTGTCCATCACTTTTCCTCCAACCCCACCTTACAAAACAAAGCAATAATCAGTAGAACTCTCGCCTAAATTTCTTAAAAGCTGCCTTGATGTACAATTAGAAAAATTTAAAGAAGAGCTACAAGGAAGCACAGTATAAATAAAAAGTGAAATAATCTCCTTAGGAGAGAGAATTAAAAATATTGAAAATCAAACAGAGAACATGTATAATCAAATTGGGGCCCAAACAGAAAATATAAAAACCTTGGAAGGAAAGGTTGAAGAACTGCAAAGAAAAATCGCAAAATTAGAGGGCCGGTCAAGACGAAACAACATCCGACTGAGAGGAGTCCCAGAACAAATTTTACAAAACGACCTGGAAGCATACATAAAGAAATTTATTTTTTTTTAAGGCATACAACCTGAAAAACTGATAAACTCAATGGAGCGTTTTCACAGGGTTCCCAAACCTATGAAAACCCCGGACCATCTACCCAGAGACATAATGATCTGCCTACAGTCATTTAAACACAAGATCTAAAGTGAGTGCTATGCGAGATAAATCACTGGTTGAATCAGAATATAAGCACTTAAAGATTTTCCCAGATCTATCGATCCATCCCCGAAGAGCCCACCAGAGATTTTCACAGTATACCTCAATTCTAAGAACAAACAACATAATATGCTTGGGGGTTGCCAACACGGCTTAACCTGCAATTTGAGGGGAAGAGAGAAGTATTCTTGTCCCCCCCAGAACCTCTATACATGTCTTCAGTAGAAAAACATTAAGTAGACCAAAGGAGAAAGGAGGGAGGAAGAGAATAAAGAGTAAAGGGGGGAAAGGAATGTATATATGTATATGTTAAGTTATCAAGTTTATTTCTTCAAGTTAAAAGACTGTTACGTTGTATTACAGGAATCACCTGCTCTGTCAACTTTATATTGAAGGTTAATGGACTTTACTGCTTGCTGCTAATTAAGCATTCCTTAATTTTCATTTGCAATTAATTACTATTTGTCTTGTGAAGTTATACTTAACCAAGATTTCCATTCGTCATGCATTATTATTATTAAAACATTATTGTTGCAGAAGACTGCCAAGGTTAAAGATCTTTATTTAAATAAAATATATATTTTTAAAGTAACAGAATCCAATTAGTTTTTTCACCTGCTATTGAGTTCCAAATAATGCATGCCGCGAGTAGGGGCATGTCACCTAAACAGCTGTTTCCCCTTTTCCCACGCTGTGTAAAATGACTCAGAGCACTCTGATTGGTTGGATTCCAAGCCAACCAAACAGAGTGCTGTGACAGGTAAATGTAGAGACTTACCTGTCAGAGGACTGTGATTGGTTGGCTTGGAATCAACCAATCAGAGTGCTCTGAGTCAAATTGCAGGGCGTGAGAAGGCTTTATAAGCCTTTTCCCGCCCTGCGGAGCTCAGTCTGCGCAGTGCCCTCGCTGAGTGAAGATGGATTCTTTTTTTTGGCGTCAAAGTTTCTCTTTTTTCGGCATGTTCTTTTTTTTTATGTGCTCGGGTCTTTTTTATTCTAACAGTTGAGACGGGACAATTATGGAATTTTATTTGGCCTTTTTGGGGGCTGAAGAAAGAAAAGAAGACATCTAATGGTAAGTATGAAATTTTATTTTACAGGGTGTTAGTCCCACCCCCCCACACACTATTTTTAGGGTGAGGGGGTAATTAGGATTTAATTATTGGGGATGGGGGTGACTATGGGTTAATGGTCCCCACCCATGACCAGCGGGTGGGGACCTGGGGCGGACACTAGGTCCCCGAATTCATTCGGACTAAATGAAAATTTCACTGGTGCACTGACAGGTGCTGGAGATGTGAGTCACATAAATGTGACTTATTACATTTGTGGTGGAAGTTTGAGACGATTTTGAGGTTTTGGGGGTAGTTAAAGGAAAAATCCCAGATGTTAGTAAGATTAAACTACCACTGAAACCTGAAACATATCTACTACATTTAAATCTCCCAAAAATGTCCAAAGCGGAATACGATTTAGTCGAACATATTTTGCCGGCAGTAAAGATCACAATAGCCAGAAAATGGAAATCTTTAACCCCTTAGTGATCAGACCGTTTTTAATTTTCTTACCGTTAAGGACCAGGGCTGTTTTTACATTTCTGCAGTGTTTGTGTTTAGCTGTAATTTTCCTCTTACTCATTTACTGTACCCACACATATTATATACAGTTTTTCTCGACAAACTTCTGGAATAAAAGGGAATCATGATATGTCACACATGTCACGTGTCCTTAAGGGGTTAAATGGTCTTTCTAAACATCACATTATTTTCATTATATCATATAATTTACTATAACAAAATATATAAAATATGATGGGGGAAAAAAAAAAAGTAACTTTTTCCAACTTTGACCCCCAAAATCTGTTACACATCTACAACTGCCAAAAAACACCCATGCTAAATAGTTTCAAAATGTTGTCCTGAGTCTAGAAATACCCAATGTTAACATGTTCTTAGCTTTTTTTGCAAGTTATAGGACATTGCTTTTCAAAATATATCTTTTTAAAATTGTAACACTGTTATGTGTCATAAATCTCTGAATCACACCTCACATGTACATATGTTTTTAATGTAGACAACCCAGGGTATTCAATATGGGGTATGTCCAGCCTTTTTTAGTAGCCACTTAGTCACAAGCACTGGCTAAAGTTAGCATTTATATTTGTTTGTGTATTAAAAATGCAAAAAAACTATTATGAACGCTAACTTTGGCCAGTGTTTGTGACTACTAAAAAGACTGAACATACCCCATTTGCAATACCTTGGGTTGTCTTCTTTTACAAATGGTATGCCATCATGGGGGTAATTCTCATTCCTGAGCTACCATACGCTCTCAAAGGCAACATAATCAATCTGGCAAATTTCAATGTGAAAAAAATGGAAAATCAAGCCTTATATGTGACTCTGTAACTTTCAAAAACACTATAAAACCTGTACATGAGGGGTACTGTTATACTTGGGAGACTTCACTGAACACAAATATTAGTGTTTCAAAACTGTAAAACATATCACAACAATGATACTATCAGTTAAAGTGCCTTTTGTGTGTGAACAATGCAAATAACGTCACTTTCACTGACAATATCATCGCTGTGATATGTTTTACTGTTTTGAAACACTAATATTTGTGTTCAGCGAAGTCTCTCCAGTAATTCCCCATCATGCAGGGCTTTCATAGCAGATGTTCCAACTTTACGTTACCAATTGACTAGTCTATAAGATTGTTTTAGTTTAGATTTGTTTTTAATCGTAAATGTTTTTATGCACACTCTTCGCCACCGTAGAAGTGACCTACACTGGTTATATGTCCTCGGCAGGACTCAGCAAAACCTAAGCAAAGCACCGTTTCAAGGAGCAGTTTCCAACACACTCCCTCCCCCAGATAGGCCTCTCGGAGTAAATCTCCACATAGAATCTTTATACTAGTAGGCAAATAGGCTGACACATCTTCTTCACATAACACCTGCATGACCCAGGTCAAATGCTTTCTAATCTGTTTATGTTTGTTATTGGTCTCGGATTGCTGCTATGGTCTACACTTACATATAAGGTACTGTATATCAACCTCGCTAAACCGAAGTCTAAATTATGTATAATTTAAAAATAGGTGTAAATCGTTGTCATGTCCACTGTCAACACTGTACCATGTTATGCATATGTTACTTGGTTCACGTGTTATACGCACCTGCAAAAATAAAGAATAAAAAAATGAAAAAAAAAAAAGAGTGATCAGTATACTGAATTCAATAATACCTGGGGGGTTAAACTGCAACCAATTCCAGGTTCCAAAATTCTTTAACTGGGAGACTAGCAGTAAAGAAGACTAGTCAAGTCAAATGCCACTATTAAGGTATGAAGATAAATTAGAATATTGTGGATTTCCCAGTTATCAACTAGAAATTACAAATGCTTGAATTAAATGATTCACTCCCAAATATGGCTTACAGTCGAGAGATAGAGCATTAGTAGCAATAAATAACCCCCACTGTATAATGTCCAAAGATCAAGTTTTTGAATGAGAGATATTCTAAGGATACTCAATAGAACAAGAGAAACTAGACTTAATCTATAAAACACTCCCTCCAATGGGTAGCCTAAGCAAGTAAAATTAGTAATACAGTCAAACCTGACACGAACTGCTATAGACTGCTTCAAGGCAGCTCCTAAATGGTAACAGAGGTCACTAACAATCCTGTGCTAAGAAGTGTAACATATTCATCCTCACCTTGTGGTGTCTGCGCTCAGCTGCCATCCGTCAGTGTACCTGACTCCTGCAACATGCTGGTGGACACCGGCCGCTGCGAATCCACGCCAAATTATAGCCCCATGTCCGCCCACAGTAATGACGACGTTGGCGTGTGTGTGACGTCACGCGGGAGACACGCGCGCACGTTCTGGGGTCAAAGGCCGATTTCGGCCAATCAGATTTGTAAAAGGCTTATTTAAATGCATTTTTACTTCCCCTCATTGCCCTGTTGTGGTTTCCCTTAGTACTTGTCTGAGAGTGTGTTTCTGAGCGTTTATGTCTGTTTTTTGACTTTGGCTTTTCCTCATCGTTGTGTCTCATTCCGTGTCCCCGATCTCGGCAAGTATTCTGACTATTCTGTGGTACGTTAAGTCTGGCCATTCTAAGGCCCAGTAAGACGTTACCTTTTAGTCCTAGGTGTGATACAGTTCTACGTGCTGGATCAACTAGTAATCCTGACAAGAAGTGCACCCTATCAGGTGCTTCGAGGCAGCTCCTATATTATTGCCGAGATCGCTGTTGCGCTCGCTATTAAAGTCAATCTATAGGGTAATCAGCACAGAGAACAACTACTACAAGGCATTCATCCTGTTCGACTGCTGACAAAATACGGAGAGATTATCTAAATTACATCCGGTATATTAGTGCCCTGGAGTGGATGTCCATCTGTCTGACGCAGTGTTGGTGTCTGGAAGGCTATTCGGTTTTGAGTGTAACCGCATTGCTCACTTTGTGTCACACATTTTTGTTCGTTGTCCCTGATTGGGAATCGGTGAAGTGGCTTTGTATTGTATTTTCATTATTTAGTTTATTATATTTTATTTCCTATTATTTAATGGAAAGTGGGTTAAATTCTACTGTGGGTAATGCTACTGGCATCGTGCTTTCTCTTTTGAGGCTTGATCCGCTAATATTTGTCTTGGGTTATGCCCTTTATTACCCAGCAACCAACATGCACTCTGTGGTAGTTTCTTTTGACTCTTCCACAGGGCTCTGTTTCCTTTGTTTTAAATATTCTAAATAAATAAAATATATATATATATATACTTTCAAACGGACAGTGTCCTGGACACCCTGTGTAACGGGATCAGGGGGTGACTGCTCCCCGACATAGGAGCCTGACCTGTTCAGCAATGCTGTCCATCACTTTTTCTCCAACCCCACCTGTCTTCCAGGCAGGAATCAATCCCTCTGTCCTCTCCTTTTTACGGGCAGGTATCGAATCTTCTGCCTGTGCTACCTCCCAATACTGCAACTCGCAGGCCTAGCTCTGTGCCTTCAAGCCTTACAATTCTGTAGCTGTTCACAAATACAACGGAACAGTGCAGCCAGCAGATACACTCTTAGACTCTGAAAAAGTAGAATTCACTACACACTCGAATGAAACCCCTAAAAGGCTTCCTCTTGGCTATCAGTGCTTCAAACCAAGGGTCTTGTATTCCGCTCACACATACAAACAAAGATAGGTGGGCAACACATTATAGCATTAGAGGATACGTTTCTTGTGGAACCACCAATAATACAATATTTTGGTTTAAAAAGCCTTAATCATGCAGAACCTTTGACTTTGTCATTGGGCTTCTGGTAAGGAACACAATTGAACAATATTCCAAAATGAACTGGATGATTTCTCTATTTATAAACTATGACAGCCCTTTTTTAATGCTTCATTTAACTTATTGTGGGGGACTCAAAATAGTTCATTTAACATAAACATAAAGGGAACTGTCACACAGGGGAGAGTCAGGAGAAGCAAATAAAATCCAAGTCCCAGAGCATTCATTATGAATTTCACAACATACAGAAATCATAGAATCCCTGTACACAACCAAGCTGTAGCCAACAGATGGCGCGGCATCAAACAAGGCATTTCACTAGACACTGGATGGACTAAATCCAGTTGAAAATGACCAAATTCAGACAGAAATGAAAATCCCTATATTTATTAAAGCCAAATCTGGTCGGAATCTTGTCAGTCTGACAAGATCTGTAGCAATCTGCCGAATGCATATGGTGTCTGGATTAGGAACAATATTTTTACATCACAAGCATATTCAAAATATAGGATTCGGAATATTCATAAAGCATCGTTTTATAAATATGCACACTCACAAATTATAGTTCACCTGTTTTCTCAAATGAATGATAATTTTAAGTACTATTTGCCCACTAGAAGCACTAGCCAGGTAGTCACATTAAAGTAAAAATGCTTATAGGGTCAATGTTAATATTAGGTCACATTACTATAAGGGAGGTTTTAAACCTCCCTTATGCTCCTACCTACCATGCCCTGGGTGGGGTATATTTACTAGACAGTGAGAGTCTTCTCATTGTGATAAAAAAATAGCAACTGGGCTGCCAGAGTTGATCATTCGCTAGAAAGGACCTATCCCGTGGGGATCGGACCTGTAATATAACAGAGGGTTCTAGTCCCAACGTGGCTCACTTTTGGACATCAATAGTTGTGTTGCCTACTATGGATTTATTTTGGCCATTTTTGGGGCTGAAGAAAATAAGATTTTTTGGTAAGTATGCATTTTGTATTTTACAGGTATTCGTTTTATTGCCCCACTCACTATTGTTAGGTTGAGGGGGTAGTAAAAGTTAGCATATTTTAAAGGGGCGGATGACTAGGGGCTTTGAGGACCCCTGGCCACCCAGGGTGAGGAGTACAACAATGGCATGTCCAACCCCTCTTGCATATTTTATTTGAACATCGACCCACTGCCCGTTGGTGGGGGTTAGGATAAAGCGAGGTACTCCTCCATTATATTATAATAATAGCCCACACACTGACCACTTTTTAAGAATATTGAACTCTTGGATAGAGGCATTCATTCCACAGGGTTTGCATCTGCTTGTGGTTTGGTTGTTGGGGGTAAAATGTTATGTAAGGTTTTTGTGTATTATAAGAATCTTATGAATAAAATGAAGGATAAATTAATGTTGTTTACCGCGCGCTACTTATCCGAGCCTTTATCCAACAGAAAACGTTGATACCTATGAGTATAGCTAATGTGATTATGTACTGAAACTGTGTATTAAAGTGTGTGTGTGTGTGTGTGTGTGTTTGTGTGTGTATTACTGATTATGTGTGTCACTGCCCATACATGCATAATGTGTGTGACTATACATTGTCTATACTTAATGTGTTACAGTGTTTCAAACTTTTCTTCCTAATTTTGTATAAATGTTCTGCTAGTCTTTCATGCAAGGCTCTAGCAGTTCTCCCTGCATACTTCATCCCACAACCACATAGTAATAAATAGATAATACAAAATTACTCTAACAATTAATAAAATGTTTAACCCCTTAAGGACCGGCCTGTTTTTGCCATGTTATACGTTAAGGACCAGAGCAGTATTGACACTTTTGTGGTGTTTGTGTTTAGCTGTAATTTTCTGCTCTCTCGTTTACTGTTCCCATACAAGTTACATATTGTTTTTTTCAGGACAAGAAGGGCTTTCTTTACATACCATTATTTGTATCATGTCATATATTTTATTTTTAAAAAATAATAAAATATGGTGAAAAATTGAAAAAGACATGTTTTTGGACTTTTACTTGAAAATTATTTTACTTATCTACAAAAGCTAATGAAAAAAACTGCTAAATAGATTAAAAGTTTTGTCCCACGTTTAAAAACATCCAGTGTTTACATGCTGTATTGCTTTTTTTTTTTTGCAAGTTATAGACATATAAATACAAGTAGGAAATTGCTGTTTCAATATATATATATATTTTAAATGTATCAATAGTGACATTGTAACACCGTTATCTGTCATAAATCCCCGAATCACACCTCACATGTACATATTTTTTTAAAGTAGACAACCCAGGGTATTCAATATGGGGTATGTCCAGTCTTTTTTAGTAGCCACCTAGTAACAAACACTGGCCAAAGTTAGCATTTATATATGTTTGTCTGTTAAAAATGCAAAAAGCGCTAACTTTGGCCAGTGTTTGTGACTAAGTGGCTACTAAAAAAGGCTGAGCATACCCCATTTGCAATACCTTGGGTTGTCTTCTTTTGCAAATGGTATGCCATCATGGGGGTAATTCTCATTCCTGGGCTACCATACGCTCTCAAAGGCAACCTAACCAATCTGACAAATTTCAATAAAAAAAAAAAAAGTAAAATCAAGCCTTATATTTGACCCTGTAACTTTCAGAAACACTATAAAACCTCTACATGTGGGGTACTGTTAAACTCAGAAGACTTCGCTGAACACAAATATTATTGTATCAGAACAGTAAAATGTATCACAGCAATAATATCCTCAGTGAAAGTGCCTTTTGTGTGTGAAAAATGCAAAACACTTCACTTTCACTGACAATATCATCGCTGTGATATGTTTTACTGTTTTGAAACACTAATATTTGTGTTCAGCGAAGTCTCCCGAGTAAAACAGTATCCCCATGTACAGGTTTTAGGGTGTCATAGAAAGTTACAGGGTTAAACACAGTGCTAGCAAATGAAAATCATTAAAATTACTTAATTAGGTAAAAATATCACATAAATATGCACGTAGAATTTTAATATATATACATATTTATATATTTGACGTCTACGTGTATATTTATGAAATTATTTATGTAATTATGTATATGGACATATGTATATTTCGTATTATTTTTATTAATTTATTTATTTATTTATACATAGATATATATATCATTACAATCTAAGTGTATTTTACTATAAATATATATATATTAATATCAAAATACTGTGAGAATAAAATAACATATGTACCGTATTTATCGGCGTATAACACGCACCGGCGTGTAACACGCACCTCATTTTCAGAAGGAAATTCCAGGAAATGTCCCCCCTTCCCATAGTATTCCCCCCCCCTCATCCCATAGTGTCCCCCCCCCTTTCCATAGTATTCTCCACCCCGTCCCATAGTATTCTCCACCCCCTCCCATAGTGTTCCCCCCCTTTCCATAGTATTCTCCCCCCCATAGTATTTTCCACCCCCTCCCATAGTGTTCCCCCCCTCGTCCCATAGTGTTCCCCCCCTCATCCCATAGTGTTCCCCCTTCCATAGTATTGTTCCCCCCCTTTCCATAGTATTCTTCCCCCCCTCCCATAGTGTCTCCCCCCCCTCCCATAGTTCCCCCCCCACTCCCATAGTGTCCCCCCTCCCATAGTGTCCCCCCTCCCATAGTGTCCCCTAGTGCACTTTCCCTCTTGTCCCATATTTACTTACCTGTCTTGAAGCGTGGGCCGGCTTCACAGCGCGCACCGCGGTACTGGAACTTCAATTTCAGGTTCCGGTTTCCGGCGGGACTGAAAGGAAGTGTGCACACAATAGTGTGCACACTTCCTTTCAGTCCCAACGGAAACCGGAACCTGAAATTGAAGTTCCAGTACTGTGGTGTGCGCTGAACACCGGCCCAAGCTTCAAGACAGGTAAGTAAATATGTGTTATCGGCGTATAACACGCACCCATCATTTCCCCTCTATTTTCAGGGAGAAAAAGTGTGTGTTATACGCCGATAAATACGGTATATATATATATATAATTTTTTTACTTTTTTTTTTTACTTTTTTTATTTATTTTTATTAACATATTATTTGTATTGTATAATAATATATATATATATATACACTATATATAGTTATTATATATATTGTATATATATGTGTGTAATTTAAATATAAGTATATTTTTATATGAATATACGTATATATAAATATAAAAATACACTTAGTATGACATTATATATATATATATATGATATATACATATATTATATATAGATATAATACATGTGTATATATATATATATATATATATATATATATATATATATCATATTGCTTTATTTTTAACTTTATTTTAGGATTTTCCACTTGCAGGGAGACTGCCTGTCAGCACAGACAGTCCCCCTGCAGGCAGATACACAGGCACCTATTGCGGTCATGTGATCGAGTGATCACGTGGCCGCGGGGTCCTGATCTGCTGCCGGGAGACTGCCTGAACAGGGAGGAGCACTGATCGCCGCTAGAGGGACCGACGGCGATCAGGTAAGTACCCCCAGACCGTTATGACTGTTCAGGACCGTCATCGGTCCCCAAGGGGATGTTTCCGATGACGGTCCTGAACCGTCATCGGTCGTCAAGCGGTTAATATAAAACATGTCTTTAGTTATAAAACTTTCAAACTCTATGCTTTTTCTCTAATTGTATATACATGTGGAGCACTGTCCACATTTAAAAAAAAAAAAAACTTAAAGCGGCACTGTCATGCCGAACTTACCTTTCTTTAATCGATTCCTCTTCTCTCCCTCTCTCAGGATCTGTTCTTTATTTCTTCCTGTCTGCTCTAGTTTTCTTTAAAACATAAGACAAAGCAGGGACTACTTTGTCTTATGGAGGTTTACTACGCTTGATCAGCTTTGACCAGCAGAGGAGCAAAGTGTGCTCCGTTTCTGGTGATTAAAGCAATTTTCCCACAGTTCTCACCTTTGATCCGTGATCTTGCGATGCTTCATGTCAGTATTGCCGAACGTCCTGTCACTTAAACAGAACGCCGGCGAAACTACCGAATTTCATCTCCATTCATGTTAGGACGCAATTCGGGACTTTGTTTGTATCGGAATTTCATTCTAATGAATGAAACTCCGATTGCATCTTTCAGCCGCTTAGTAGAAAACGTCCTAATTCCCACGGAATTAGGGAGCTATCTGCCAAAAGGCTGAAAGACCTAATTGGTCTTTCAGCCGAATTTACTAATACTAAGTAAAGATTATTGAAATGAACATGTGAAGGTTACAGATGAATATATTTATTTTTAACCATGTAGTGTTTCTTTAAACAATAGAAGAAATTATTAAGAGATTATTATTATTATTTATTGCACAATTATCTGTACACACCTTTCTCAGTAAAGCTAATTTAGTTGCTGCTCAGGTTTTAAATAATTAGTCTTCCCATAAATCAATCAATAAAGATTAATATTTAACAATAAAAGTAAAAAGTAGGGGGGCGGGGCCTGGCTGCCAAACTGAAAGGTTGCATGCAGTGTGGGCACTGTACAAAAGATGACAATTATCGCCTAAAAACAGGATTTTGAAAGCAAATAAACTGCTAAATTTGCGCTGATACCTACCTGCAAGCTACTCTGCTACAGCACAAGGGTTTCCAGGCGTCCGACAAGCAGATTGAGCCCACAACGCCACCAGGCCCGGACTGGCCATCGGGCATACCGGGCAAATGCCCGGTGGGCCGCGATGGCCGTGGGGCCGAGGCCGGCAGGGGAGATCACAGGATCTCCCCTGCCGGCCCCTTCAGGGCCAGCGCTATCCGAGCGCCGGCCCTGCTGTGTGCCTCCATGGGCCGGTGGGGAGATCAAAGATCTCCCTCACCGGCCCACAGGCACTGTTACAGGCGCCCGCCGGCTGTGGAGGAAGGGAGGAGAGGACCAGCGGAGCTCTAGCCAGCAGCTCCGCCGGGTCCTCTCACGAGGTCTTAGATCTGGCGAGATCACCACTGGACCACCAGGGATCAGGCAGAACGGCACCCTCCATGACACCAGGCACCCCCCTATGGAAACCCGGCTTCCCACCCCCTCCCAGGCTAAAGGTAAGAAGGGAGGGGGTGGGATACATAATTTTAGTTTTTATAAATAATAATAATAATAATAAAAAAAAACACATTTATTCAATAATTGTGCTATATACACACACACACACTAAGAGCACTCACACACAGCACACTCATACTAACATCACCATCAGACACAGACAGCACACACAGCACCATCAGACACAGACAGCACACACAGCACCATCAGACACACACACAGCACCCTCAGATACACACAGCACCCTCAGATACACACAGCACCCTCAGACACACACAAACAGCACCCTCAGATACACACAGCACCCTCAGATACACACAGCACCCTCAGACACACACAGCACCCTCAGACACACACACACACAGCACCCTCAGACACACACAGCACCCTCAGACACACACAGCACCCTCAGATACACACAGCACCCTCAGACGCACCCTCAGACACACACACAGCACCCTCAGACACACACAGCTCCCTCAGATACACACAGCACCCTCAGACACACACAGCACCCTCAGACACACACATCACCCTCAGACACACACACACACACACACACAGCACCCTCAGACACACACACAGCACCCTCAGACACGCACACACACACACACAGCACCCTCAGACACACACACAGCACCCTCAGACACACACAGCACCCTCAGACACACACAGCACCCTCAGAGACACACACACACACAGCACCCTCAGACACACACACACACAGCACCCTCAGACACACCCAGCAACCTCAGACACACACACAGCACCCTCAGACACACACAGCACCTTCACTCACACAGCACCCTCAGACACACACATCACCTTTAGTCACACAACACACTCACACACAGCACACTCTCACACATATACAACACACACACGTATGTATAATATCTAAAATAACACTCAGTAAGTTAACAGACAAAAAAATAGAAACATAGAATGTGACAGTAGATAAGAACACCCTCACACACACACAGCACCCCTCTTACACACACACTACAATCCTCACACACACACACACAGCACACCCAACACACTGCGCCCTTCACACATACAATACGTCCAAATATATATATATATGTGTTTGGACGTATTGTATGTGTGAAGGGTGCAGTGTGTTGGATGTGCTGTGCGTATGTGTGAAGGGTGCAGCATGCATAATATTATTATTATTGCCATTTATATAGCACCAACAGATTCTGTAGCGCTTTACAATATTATATACTACAGCACCACTACACACATTACGCTCCAGATGCATGCTAGATCCCTTACCCTATTTACACTCTGAATCCTCTATACAAACACACACACACAATCTCCTATATACACTCTGGGTCCTTTACACACAAGATCCCCTACACACACTGCACCACCTACACACACTTCATTCCTGACATACAAACTCTGGATCCCCTATGCACACACTACATTCTTTGTAAGCAAACACATACTACATTCTCTAAACACACACTCTTTACAACCCCTACACACACTACAGCCCGTATGCACACACTCGCTACATCCCCTATACACACTATGCCCCCTATAAACACTCGCTACAGCCCCTAGCCCCATATATTACACCACAAACACGAATTAAATTTACCTATTTACACAATACCACACCACAATCAACTTACTCAACACACACGCAATCCCACAAGCAGGCTCCAAACACATGCACCATACGCTTTTCTGACCCTTTTGTACTCTGGTATCCCACTTATGGAGACACCAGAGACAAGTTAAAAGCAAACACAGCGCAAGCTTGTTATTAAATTTGCTTGCACTGTGCAGAACAAATACAGGGCCTTTTTCTAATGCTAGAGCTCCTCAGCGGGGCTCTGCGCATTGCACTAATATGCTCACTTTGAGAGGGGGTGTGCTTGTCATTAGTGATGACAAAACATACCCTCTCTGGCCCCGCCCCTTTCTCAGGGGGCCGCTGTGATTGAAAAATGCCCGGGACGAATTTTTTTCCCAGTCCGGCCCTGAACGCCACTAAGGCCTTCCTCGAGGTGAGAGCCTGGGAGAAGTGGCCGATCTCCCTACTGCCTCTCCGACCGGAACAAGCTGACGTTATACGGGTCCCCGCTCCCCCCCTGCCAGTGGGGGTTATCCCGACACCATCACCACAGCCAAGCTTCATCCCTGACAAGCACATCGTCTTAAAGCAAAGACATAGAGGGGCGCAATCTGTTTCAAAATGGTGGCTACTGCACCAGCTGCAGACACACTGAACCGACTGCAGACACTCGAGCAGCGCCTTGACGACCTCCTCGCAAACTTCTGGCAGAGAATGCAGAACAAAGGGGCACAGGCCCAGAGGGAGCCGCTATACCCTACACAACCGCATTACTCACCGCCAGAAAAACCACCTGGAGTGGCTGGTGGGAAGAAAAGACTGCACACGACGCCCGGGAAACTGAGACCAGCGAAGCGGAGAAGGCGGCCCACAAAATCCGAGGCTCACATCTGCCTTCCTGAGCTGAGTGCCCGAAAAGGAAACACCCTACTGCGTACCCCACATGCCCGGACGGGACTTTTCCATCACACAACCGCCCGGAACCTCGCTTGCGGTGCTGAAAGTGACCGGAGCGGTGGTAAGTGCACAAGGGCCCTTGAGAAGGCCTGGGGCCGGCGGAGTGGCCAAAATTGGATGCGGCCCCTAAACCAACCTGCTGGCAGCTTCCCGATCGTGGGCATAGGATGAGCGCATAAACACACTCCTGGACGGTACCACAGCGTGCACACCGGGACTTACTCACAGGCAGCTCTAAACAGTCAGAAACATGTTGCCTCCTGAACGTTACCAGCAATTCCATAAATGTATATTCTGCTTTTGTTTCACTAGAAAAGTATGATTTTTCTCTTTTTTTAGTCCAATGGTCTATTTCTTAACATGCCTAGCTTGATGTAGACGCGCCCAAAAAGGCTAGTGGTTTACAACTTTTAAGCCTGCTACATATATGTCTTGCCGAAACCTGCAGAATATTCAGCCTTTAGCCTTTATGTATGTTTAGTGTGAAAAAAATTTATCTAAGAGTATGCTAGCTCTAAGACACGCTTTTCATGTCTTATTTTCACCTCGTTTTTACCTAACTAGTACAGGCTATAACTTAAGGCATAAGTACATACATAAGCGCTACGGAATCTGTTGGCGCTATATAAATGGCAATAATAATTATAATACGTAACCTGCATTTACTAACAAATAAATAATGCCATTCTTGCATGTCATAATACTGTATTACTGTTTTAGCTTGTACATGCTGTTGTGGCGATACAAGCTTGTTTATGTTACTCACGCACTGCAAAAATAAAGATTGAAAAAAAAAAGTAAAAAGTAAAAAATGTTCCGTTAAAAAAACTTGCTGTTCAGTAGACATGTGCATGCGGAAAAAAATAGTTTTTCTTTCGTTTTGGTAATTACAAAATGTGTCTAGTCCAAATTCATTAAATATCAATTCGGAATGACCTGAAAGTGATCGGAAGATTTCGGAAAATTTTGGACGTCCGTTATTCGCTATAGGGTGCTCTTAAGTAGATGGCTCCCATAATTTGGAGCCTTTTCTGGATGAGATTCACGGGACAAACTCTCCTAATTCAAAGTGTCCCTAACTTCAACACAACCCTAATCGCCCGCCAAGCATAAAACACTACTCCATCCTATCTTAGCAGCTACGTTTTCAGCCGTGTGGTTTTTCATGTGGCTATAAAAATGCTACACTAGCACATATAACAGACCTTAATAGTAAAATATTTAACTCCACCCCCTATCTGACTCCTTGCTGACATAATAAGGAGGGTAAAGGTGATAAGTGGGATAAGAGGGGGGAGGGAGGGGGAAGGCAACCTAAATTTACAGTTACATTTCAACAACAGGTTTACTTTAAAAGGGCACTTTCACACACTTTATTCCTTAAATAAATAATATTATTAAAAACTGATTTTGTATTTACTTGGGTTCTATTATATCTTCATATATGACATTGTTGTATGAATATCTAAAACGTTTTCAGTTTGCCAAACACACAGAAAAGATGAAATCAGGAAGGAAACAAATACCTTTTCACTGCAACTACAGCATTCTTAAGGATTTAAATGAAAGAGCCGCTGTGCATTATGTAGAATTCCGCAGATTAGAGCGGAGATTATGAGGATTCCAGCAGAGGTGAAAACCAAGGTTTGTTCTCAGCAAATATCTTCATTTCGAAATAGTTTCCATAACTTGTGTCCCATAACATGTTTTCTAGAATTTAATTTGTTGGTGTTGAGTAACTAATAATTCTGATAATGAAATATCAATTGTAAAGACAAGTATGCAGTTGCAGTATTCAATGGTTTTAAAAATAAATCCAAAGACTATTATTTAACCCCCAGTCTAATATCAGACACTTAAAAATTGTTATTATTTTCACTCCTTTTTTTTTTTTTTAAATTATTTATTAAACTTTATTACTAAAAGTATGATTTTTTGAAAATTTGGAGGAGAGCAGCTATGTTAGATCAGATTATATTGTAATCTGACCAACTGCTTCCCAACTTTAATGCAAAAATAAAAGACATTGGAAAAAAAACCATTAAAGGGTTAGTTACCAAAACAACCTCAGCTTAATGAAGCAGTCATGCTCCTGCAGTCTCACTGGTCTATTCTCTGCCATTTATGAGTTAAATCACCTTGTTTGTAAAGCCCTAGTCACACCTCCCTCCATATGATTTGCACAGCCTTCCTAAACACTTCCTGTAAAGAGTCACCTATCGTTTATACTGTCTTTATTTCAAATTCTGTTAAATTTAGAATTTCTTTTCTCCTGCTCTCTTAATAGCTTGCAAACCCTTGACATGTGCACAGACGTTATTCGGCATGTGCAAAATTATAAATAAAACACAGACACCGCTTATTCTGTTGGAGTACAACGTCCACAGCTTTATTAATTATAAAATTATTTCAATTAACAATTTAGGGTCATTGTCAACAGTAATAACTCCGTTCCTCTCGATCCCAAATACCCCCGACAATGACCCTACCAAAACAATACAAACATAACAATTGATACATAACGAATAATACCTGGCCTACCAAAGAGGCCCCCAACATTTGTTTACCTGCAGGGGTGTACCCAGACACCCCTACACCCCTAGGTTCGTCGCCACCTCCGGGCTAGAACCTACCAAACACTTTAACTTCCGTCCTACTCCAGCCTAGAACTTGGCATAACACATTCATAACCCCCAAATAGCCAGTTTACCCGAGCCCTATTTCCCGCCGCTGTGACCAAACGGGAACTACCCCAAAACATAACACAAAGGGAGGGTGGGAGGGACAATTCACAGGTAAGGGCAGCTCAGATTAAGATGGCCTCAACCTAAAATGGCCGCTATTTAAACTAACCCTCTCCTCCCCACACTAGCTAGGCCCACCCCCTGAACTCCAGTTCACCTGCCAACTTTCTGGCCCTGTCAAGGCCCACTCCCCCCCTGCGTTGCTCCGTGGGCTACATGACATGTGCACAGACGTTATTCGGCATGTGCAAAATTATAAATAAAACACAGACACCGCTTATTCTGTTGGAGTACAACGTCCACAGCTTTATTAATTATAAAATTATTTAAATGAACAATTTAGGGTCATTGTCAACAGTAATAACTCCGTTCCTCTCGATCCCAAATACCCCCGACAATGACCCTACCAAAACAATACAAACATAACAATTGATACATAACGAATAATACCTGGCCTACCAAAGAGGCCCCCAACATTTGTTTACCTGCAGGGGTGTACCCAGACACCCCTACACCCCTAGGTTCGTCGCCACCTCCGGGCTAGAACCTACCAAACACTTTAACTTCCGTCCTACTCCAGCCTAGAACTTGGCATAACACATTCATAACCCCCAAATAGCCAGTTTACCCGAGCCCTATTTCCGCCACAGCACATGACTTGACCCCTTAAGCTCATGTGCGACCCCCACCACACATAAATAGGGCCTGCGCAATCCCCTCTTGCAAGCCTAAGTTGAATAAGTCGCAACCTACATCAGAAAGGTGCACACCGTCCGACCTAAAGTAACCAGGTAACATCTCCTCCAGTTCCCTGTGCCGTACCACTACGCCCCCCACTCTCCGAACAAAACTAGCCATGATCTTATTGATCTTACCCCTGGATCGTGCTACCGCGGCCGTGTCCCTGGCGTGTCTCCACCTGCACCGAGGCACCATCTCCGACCACACCACTGTCACGCCAGGGACCAGGTCCCGCAGCCGATCCACATCCCGCTTCATTTGCCTTACCAAGCCGCGCAGCGGCACCAGACCCAGGTCATTACCCCCGCCGTGGATCACCACCACGTCTGGCAATGCCCGACCCATCACCTTGCGAAAAAGTTCCCCACTGACGCTCCGCCAGTCGAAGCCCCGATACCCAAACCAGTATATCTCCACTTGCTCCAAAGGAAAGCCCAGCTGTATCCCATTCTTTCGAACTGCAGCTCTCTTCTGAGCCCAATAGACGTAAGAATGACCAATTATCCATGCCGTCCAACCTAGGAGAGACAAAAACAACAGTAAGTATCACCCCAGCAGCCCAGCTGCGCCCCCACATTGTTATGTTCACACCAACCTGTCTGGGCGTACATACGATCGAAACCGCATCGATTCCCAACGACCGATACGCTTGATCCGCTCGTTCCCCAAACCCAGCCGTGCGGCTTCCGTGGCCGCCCCAATGCGGAAGGAGTGCGTTCCGAATTGTAAGGGGTCTAACCCCATCCCCTTTAACCCCAACCGAAAAATCTTAGTAAATTGGAAGCGCGACAGCGCTGAACCATCCGCATGCACTAAGAAGCAACCCTTGACTTCCGGCCTTAACTCCAGGAACCTGGCCCCGCAGGCCACAGGGCACACACCCGATCCCGGCAACGCACCCAGTGTAACCGCACAACCTTTCCCAAAGACATCCGTCTTGGAACGGGCCAACCGTATCCGCACCCTGTCCGAACACACCGCTATGTCCTCCAATCTCAGTCCCCCATCACCCGCCTTGCTTGCACTGACCAATTCCCCAATCCTAAAAGCCCCGAAAAAGGCCCATACAAACGCCGTTGAAAACAGAGCCACCTCGTGCCCTGAAAAACATATGTCCGGTAACCGCTCCACCAAACCTTGTAGAACCTGAAATGAAACCGGCCTCCTCTCATCCCGAACCTTCTTACCTTTCCGAAAGCCCCGCACCGCTTGTCTTACCAGGAAATGTTTTGTCACATCCACCCAACCATTGAATTTAAAGAGAAACGCCAGGGCCGCGAGGTGCCTATCCACCATGGAGGGGGAGGAATGCTCAGCAAACAAACGGCACAGAATCCATAACAATACATCCAACCGGCTAGATGCGGAGACATCCGAGCCTAACAGAAGCACCGTCTCATCCCAAACCCGCCAAACCTTAGCGTAAGAAGACCATGTGCCCGGGGCCAGCGAATGTTTTATGTACTCCCCAAGCAGGATGTCGCGAGCTGCCACATCTCCTCCGGGCAAGCGTGTCCCGAGTCCTACGCCTCCGGTGCCGCCTCCCGAAAACGATCCCACTGAAAACGAGACAACGCGTCAGCCACAACGTTTTCCAAACCCGGAATATGCTTAGCCCTGAACACAATGTTAAATGACATGCATAACAACACCAACTGTCTTAGCAATCAACAACCGGCAACGAGGACGCAGACAAGCCATTAATGGCCTGCACCACTGCCATATTATCCGAATAAAATACTACTTTCTTGTTAGCAAGGTCCCCACCCCACAGCGTCACCGCCACCACCACTGGAAAGAACTCCAGGAATGCCAGGTTCCTAATCAGCGGGCTCGACCTCCAAGCCACCGGCCACTCCTCCGCGCACCACCGACCCGCGAAAAAAGGCCCCAAACCCTACGCTACCCGAAGCGTCCGTGAACAGTCTCACATCCTCCGAGGACCCCACCGGAACCCGGAAAAACACCCGACCATTAAAATCCCGCAGAAAGCGCGCCCACACCTTTAAGTCAGCCCTCATCTCAGCTGAAACTCTCACGTAGTGCGACGGCCGCTTCACCCCGCTCGTTGCGTGAGCCAGCAGCCGGCAAAAAACTCTCCCCATGGGAATCACCCGACAAGCGAAGTTAAGGCTCCCTATCAACGACTGCAAACCCCTCAACGTCACTTTCCTCGCCTTTGCCACCGCATCCACCGATTCCCGCAGGGCGTGCAGTTTGTCAAGCGGCAACCTGCACTCCCCACGCACCGAGTCAATTTCCAGCCCTAGGAAACTGAGGCACGTTACCGGTCCCACCGTTTTATCTGCCGCCAACGGCACCCCAAACTTATGTGCTACCCACTGGAACACTTTCAGTATCTGCCCACAACGCCCCGTCCCTGCCGGGCCGACACACAAGAAGTCGTCCAGGTAGTGTACCACCGCACCCCCGGCCGACTCCTTCCGGACCACCCACTCCAGGAACGTGCTGAACTTTTCAAAGTATGCGCAAGATATAGCGCAACCCATAGGCAAACAGAGATCCACAAAAAACTCCCCGTCGAAGTAGCAACCAAGTAAATGATGACAATCCGGGTGAATGGGAAGCAATCTAAACGCCGCCTCCACATCCACCTTAGCCATCAATGCCCCGCGCCCCGCCCTCCGCACCAACTCAACAGCATTGTCAAATGATGTATAGGAGACAGAGCACAAGGTCGCGTCGATATCATCATTCACCGACGCCCCAGCCGGGTACGATAAGTGATGTATCAAACGGAACTTACCCACATCCTTCTTAGGGACCACTCCTAGCGGTGACACCCTCAAACCCGGCATGGGCGAAGCCGCGAACGGGCCTGCCATCCTCCCCAAACTCACCTCCTTCTGCAACTTCTCCCTAACCACCCCCGGATGATCCAGCACCGATTTGAGATTCCCGCAAAGCACACCCGGACCCCTGTCCTGGAACGGAATCACAAAACCGTTCGTGAACCCCTCCCACAAAAAACTGGCGACTTCCCGGTTAGCGTATTGCCTTAGCCACGGCAACATCGCGTCTACCTTCACCGGAGATGCCCCCCGCCGCAGAAACAGGGGCTGCCGCGCCAGGGCCCCCCCCTCCAGTGCCAGCTTTCCCTTTCTTGAAGCATCTGGAGAGGCCATGATTGCCGCCACAGCCGGAGCACTCATGTTTGAATCTACAAGACGCTCCCCACTTGCACTGCCCCTCGTTGAAGAGCCAGCACAACCCCTTCTTCTGTCCCGCCGACGCGCCACCACTAGGGCCCGCGCCGGCTGTCCCGAGAAAGGGGGCACTCTTTTGGGCCATCATCAACCTCATCCACAAAGGCAGGTCCATCTGGTCCCACCGCATGGCCGGATTCGCCGCTAGGCGCTGCCTAAACTGCTCATCATATCTCCACCAAGCGAGTCCCCCGTAGGTCCTGTATGCATCCCCAATGCCGTCCAGATAGCAAAAAAGCTGTGAGCACCGTTCCGGGTTCTTTTCCCCGATCACGCTCGCCAGTATACAGAAGGCACGCAGCCAGTTACCGAATGTCTTAGGTATTTTTCGATACTTACGCCGTTTCTCCTCTTCCTCCTTTTTTGCGTCCTTCTTGTCTTCCTCCTTTAAATCTAAAAACTCCTCTAAGGGAAGAAGAGAAAATATTTCGACAAATTCCCCTTTTCCTATCCTCTCCTTAACTTCAGCCTTCAAATGACAGCCCAACGGTCCTGCGAAGGACACGTGTACATTCTGTCTAGCTGCCTCCGAAATATCACCGCGGTCCTCCAGAGCACCCGCACAGTCGACCTTCCCAGTATCCGCATCCGCGGCGCCCCCTCTCGCGCCCCCCGCCGTTGTCGCCACGGGACCCCCTCCCACACCCAAGTCGCTATCCGCTGCCCACACCTTCCCGAAGTGCCCAGGGGACCCAGCCTCCCCCGACCATGACCCCAAAAGTGATTGTAAGCATCCTAACAAACTCCCAGAATGAGGTGTAGATGTCAACTCACCACCCACTCCCCGGACCTCGGATGGCCGCGGGGGTACCGTCCTTTCGGCCGCCTCGACTGGCTCCGAAGCGTCCAGGGGACGCCGTTTCCTGCCCGCCCTGCTGCGATCCAATCTTGTAGGCGACACACTTCGTGACCTGTAATGAGAAGGTGACCTGGGTAGTCTGTTCATATTGAGCCTCACCCGTCCGTCACATCTGTCTCCTGTCCCGTCACGACCAGACCCCGTCCCCCGCTTGGCCTGGGACCCACGGTCGCTCCTAGTCCTACTCCGTCTGGAAACAACACTGTCTTTCGACCCTGACTCGCTGCGCCGGTACCTCCTCCATCCGTCCCTAGTGGTGGACCTCCTCCTTCTATCCCTACTCCTCGAATTACTCCTGTCCTTGGACCTGCCTGGCTCCGAAAATCGTCCTGAACTGCCATATCCATCCCTCCCGCTGCTTGGCGTGGCTCTATCTGCCCTCTTCGTGGGTCTTGCCCTGCGCCGTTGAACCTGGGAGCGACCTGAGAAGGCCTCCCGCGCATCACACCCCTGGGGGTCCCCGTCTGCATGGCCCCTCCTCTGGCTCCGACTATCCCGCCTCGCGCTGTCCTTCCCGGTCACCATCTCCCTTACTCCCCTTCCAACACTCCGCTCCTGGCTGTAGTCCCTCTGCACCTCTGACCTGCCGCTGGGCTGGGGCACACTCCCACTCCTCTGGCTCCCTTCCTCCCCGGAATCCACTGCTGAGGACCTAACCCCTGACAGGGCTGACTTGCTTGTCGAGCTGCCCGCCTGGACCCCACCACCTCCATGTGAGCCCGCTGTCATGGTCCTCCCCGATCCCCTGACACCCCCCTGCCCCTCAGTGTTGCCCCCAGGGGGCGACTCACCGGGACGCTGGGACACCAGCACTGCTCCTCCTCCGATCCTCTGCTCAGCCTCCTTGCCCTGGGCACCAGCAACATCCAGGGGTGTCCTTTCTTCCGCCCGACGGCAGAGGGCGCTCTGGGTTAGAGGCCCCTTCCCGGCCTTCCGTCGCACCTGACCGGCAACGTGACGACCATGCAGCACCGGCCGCCGTTCCGAGCCTCCCCGGCTTCCAGACCCACCAGCCACCTCACGCTCCCTGACCGCAGGGCTCTTCTTCCTCCGCGCCGCCGGCACCGCACCCGGACTGAGCCGCTGGGGCGGTCTCGCCCGCCTGACAGGCCTCTTCTCCGCCGCACCGACGGGGGGAGCAGACGTGCTCGGAACCCCCAGCTGCTCCTGTAACCATCCGAAGCCTCTCTCCTGCACCAACGATCGGACTCCAGCCATGATTTCTTCGGCGGACGCCATGACCTGCAGTAAAAGACAAAGAAGAAGAGCTACTCTGACCTGTAACAATTCACAGGTAAGGGCAGCTCAGATTAAGATGGCCTCAACCTAAAATGGCCGCTATTTAAACTAACCCTCTCCTCCCCACACTAGCTAGGCCCACCCCCTGAACTCCAGTTCACCTGCCAAATTTCTGGCCCTGTCAAGGCCCACTCCCCCCCTGCGTTGCTCCGTGGGCTACAGGAAGAGCCTCTTGTGTGTGATTAAAGTTCAATTTAGAATACATAAAAAAAAACCTTTTAAAGTAAATTACATCTGATTGAAAGTGAAACCATTTGGTTTTTATGCAGGCGTGTCAGCCACAGCCAGGGGAGGTGTGGCTATCGCTGCATAAACAGAAACAAATGTGATTTAACTCCTAAATGGCACTGAATTGAGCAGTAAAACTTCAGAGGCATGATATATACACCAAACCTGCTTTATTAAGCTAAAGTTGTTTTGGTGACTATAGTGTCCTGTTAAGTTTCATTATATGTCACACTTTTAGAAAACGTGAATGTAATATTTGCCGACAGTTGTCCTTTAAGGGTTTATTTACTAAACAGTGAAATTTAGTGAACGGAAAACTTAATTCATCTCCATAGTCACTAAACCACATTACGATAAGTGCTAATGGTTGGTCCACTAATTTCTTTAATCCTTACTAGCTATTTTTTCTGCTTTTCCAATATTTAGTTATCCATCCAAATATAATTTAACATAGCAATAACATAACCCATTCCATGCATACTTAATCATACAAACACGTACACACAGCCTTTACCGGTATATGTAATGTCTGAACACGTATGCGTGTCACTTACCATTATGAATAATGAAAAGATGTTGGGGATTCCTTACTGTAACTCGGCACCTCTCACTGATATATACCTCCCTAATGAAGTGAGACCCTGGTGGGAGGAGTAAAAGGGTACAGACCAATTATGGTCTTAGTGTGGAAAGGGGTCGGGTCCATCTGTAAAATTGACAGGTCAGCCTAGCGTAAATGTAGACTAGGCTGCCTGTCAGGGTTCTAAGCCTAGAACTTGCATTATACTTGAAGGGGACAGTTCTCCAGGGAACAAAGTCAATATGGCGGAACAGAAGTGAAAAGTCCTGACTGTCCCGCAAAAACTGGACTGGACTGGAAGTTGGGAGGCCTGCAAGAAACAATGTGCCAGGCAGTATAATCATCTCTAGCTGCCCAATATACTGTTAAACTGATGGGGAGAATTAGAGTGATCAGCTGTAGTGGGCAGTAAACAAACACCAGTGCTCGTCTAGCACAATCTATAGAAAAAAGGTCTTTCTTTGCAATGAAAACACAGAGGCCTAACTCCTAAGCTGTAACCGCTGGCGGTTCCCTTATTTACCACTATAATGTCTTAAAGCATAGAGCTTAGTAGGGCTAACCATACAGATATCTTAGCCATAATTTTATATAGTTAGTAAGAGATCCTCTATTTACATATATAAATAATTGAGAATACAATATAAAATAAGGATTGTCTTGGAAGCAATAGTTTTGTCTTTTAGATATTTATTATATAAAAATATAAATATAGACATATAAAATCCATTATAGAGGGGGGCGGGGCCTGACCGCAGAGCTGGATGGACGTGGGGCACCTCGGCTCCACGATGAAACAACAACATCCAGCCCAAAAGTACCTTATTTCCCCCCCAAAAAAACACCCAACAGCTGTTAGAAGGCAGAGGGAAGCCGAGCAACAACTCTCAGAGGAGCTGTCGGCCCCGTCCTACCGGCGAGGCTGACGGCTGGGCGGATGAGATTGCGGCCTGCCGTGAGGCTCTGGCGGGAGAAGTGGCCGGTCTCCCGCGCTTAGTCCGGTGGGACCTCTTATGCGCCTATTGAGGGCCCCGTTCTCCCCCCCCTGTGGGCCGGGGGGGTTATCCCGGACCCCATTGGGGAAGCAGTGGCAATCCGGGCGGTGAAACAAGCAACAGGGACTGAGTGGCAATATCCAAGATGGCCGCCGTTTCCACTATAAGCCGGAGAACGGATTTGAAGGGCTCGGCACATATGTGCAACTCCTGAGGCTACATCTTACACTCTTATCCGCGGATCTGCGGGACTACAGCGGGACAATGACCCTGCCTAAACTGGAGGCTTTTTTCTACATCTGAGGCTGATGCCAGCAGTCACATAAGAACACACTCCTGGCCAACAAGTACCTAAGCTTTTAAGAAATCATCGTGGAACATAAGGGACTTGACTACAGCCAGGATGCCAGCCGATACAGCACAGCTACTGGGATCCGCACAGAAATCAGCTTAACAATGACTGAGCCCACATGACTATCCGATTAGCCCAGCAACTCGCTGCCCCCTGGTGGTCACATTTAATTAATCAGTGTAGAGAAATCTGCACTTGATGATATCTTGCATAAGCCTTTACCTCACCGTTTATACCATAACTACTTAATTAAGCAAGCATAGACTAGCTATAAAAATGATATTCATGTGTACTAAGCCTGTTATATTGAAAAATTTAAAATGTGCTGTTTATCCTGCCATGACATTGTAGACCATTGAAAAGCTTGTTCACGCTGTCGTGGCGCTGCAAGCATGTTGTAACTGAATGCACAAGAAAAATAAAGAATTAAAAAAAAAAAATCCATTATAGCAGAGTTTATAAGATGAAATTAAATGCTTGCAAATATCATTAATAGATTAACATACCCTTCTGAACATGTCATCATGTCAGCCTCTCAGTCATTTTAAGATGGAGCAGCGTCTGTCTCCAAGTCTCTCCTCTGTTTCTCTTAGGTGTCTTCATTTTAGGATCACCATAGTCCATATATAAAAAAGTAACTTGTCTACTTTAAATCAATGTAGGACCTCCCTTAAATTGGCAAAGATACAAGGCCATAACTAAAAGCAAGTGCACACGTCATGGGGAAACTCCCGGACCTGGGGAACTTCCATCAACTTGGGACAAGATGGCTTCCCAAAGTCTGAATAGCTTATCTGTTGTTTATACTAAGACGTAAGTGCACAGTCGTGGGAGATTCCCGGATTTGTGGAAGTTCCATTAACTTGGGGTTACCACAGTATATTGTGTACTGAAAGAGTCATAGTATAGCCTTGAAGATTGTTTATGCATTATTGTTATTGTAATTCGTCTGGGACAAAATGGCGTAAACATATTTTGCACTGAGGTTATTGCTTAAAGAAACATCTATGAAAAACAATATGTTCCATTCTAACACCTTGTCAATTTGCAATATATCTTTTTTTTTTATCATTCTTTATTTATCGGATTTTCATGTAAATAAACATATCAATATTCGGGAGAGGGGGTACAGAAAAGAAAAGAGGGGGAGGGTTGGGGTGGGGTTATGACATTTGCATCTGTACAGATTTGTACCATCGCAGGGTACACATAAGAGTATAGTAGTACAATGGTATACAGTGGTATATCGACATTGATTAGCATTCAGGAATCAATTCTTTCTCTCTTGCTCGGTTGTGGGCTAGAATTTGTGCATACCAGTGTCGTCGTGGTGGAAGGTTGCCATTTAGGTCAGGGAGGGTGGGGGTCTGGTCGGATCGTGGGTCCAGCCGGGGTTAGAGCTCCTTGTCCCGTCAGGGACGTTGTTGGGTCTTGTCTGTCATATCTGTTGGGGATGGTTTGTTCAGAGTTGCGTCCTTGGGTATGCTCGGTTGTTCGCCGAGTTGGCGGTGAGTGGTGCGGGTGTTGGGGACTCGTATTGAGGGTAGGCCAGTAGTAGATCCTAATGTCGGGTCTGTTGACCTCCCGTCTTGTGTGGAGGGCTTCGTGTGGTCTCTGTCATGTTCTATCTGTAGGGCCTCAGCAATGGTCCTCTCATGGTGGGTTCGGTAGTGCATGTGTCGGTATAGCGGTCATCCGTGCGTCTCCCTGTTCCGTGGGTGTGCTTTGCGTCTGGTTGTGTGAAGGATTGTGAGGATGGTGGGGTTAGGCGGGTTGGCCGATGTCCCTGCGGGTGGCTGTATTTGGGTGGGTTGGGGTATAGGAAGGGGGTGTAGCCTGCGGGCCACCCGGGGCGCCGTGCTCCCCCGCCCGAGCCCGGGGAGGGCCAAGGGTGTGCGATGTTGAGTATGAGTGTTGTTGCGAGCCTGTGGTGTGATAATGTGTTAGTGGGTCAGTTTTCAATCATGATGTTGATTGTTACCCTGTCTGTGTGTGCATGTCACCAGGGGGTGGTCGTGTCCCCCTCTAGCCATGGGTCCCATATTTTGTGGAATTGTTTAGGCGTGTCTATTATTTTTCTTGTGATCATGTCTTGCGGTGGGCTACGGGGCGTGGACCAGAGTTCCGCGATGGCTCTGCGGGTAGCCAGTGCGATTCTGGCTATTAGTTTGTTTTCTGATCTCGTGAATGGGTCTATGGGTTTGGATAGCAACAGGGCCCAAGGGTCCACCGGGCACGGTTTATGTAACAGTTTGGTGATTAATTGGGCGGCGCTTTGCCACAGCGGGCTGAGTTTTGGGCACGTCCACCAGCAGTGTAGGAATGTCCCCGTCTCCCCGCATTGTTTCTAGCATGTGTTAGATGGTGTCTGGTGCATGGAGGCCAGGCGTTGTGGTGTGAGGTACCACCGAAACAGCATTTTATATGCTTGCTCTGAGTGTGTTACGCATATGGACACTGAGGCTATTGCCTCGCAGATGTCGGACCAGTCCGTTGATTCAGTTGGTGGGCCTAGGTCTCTCTCCCACGCTGAAATGTATGGGAGGGAGCGTTGTGTGGGGTGGTTGGCGATGGTCATGTAAAGGTCTGATATTTGGCCTGTTTGGGCGGGTCGAGCATTCGCGTTCGAATTTGGTGGGCGGGGCCGTCCCCGCTTGCTTGATACTCGGTGTAGCCGCGAAGCTACGCAGTTGGATGTACCTGAAATGGTCGAATGTTGTTAGGGAAGAGGATTCTGGAATGTCTGCGAATTGGATGGTTTCGGTGCCCTGATAGAGGTGTCCTATTCTGGAGATATCTCTTTGCTCAAAGTTGGCAAAGTGTTTGGGTGTGAGAACTGGGGGAAACAGTTTGTTCCTCCAGATGGGGGTCATCGGGGATAGGAAAGAGGAGAGGTCATATTTGTCCTTCGTCTTATCCCACATGTCCAGTGCGTGGTTGATCGCGGGAGCCGTCGGTGGTGGTAGGGGTCTATGAGGTCTGGGTGTCCACATGTACAGGGACGGATGGTCTCGTCCAAAGATCAGGTGTTCTAGGTCCACCCATCTTTTCTTTCCAGGCGGGATATGCCATTGCTGGATCTGGGCTAGGTGTGCCGCCGTATGGTAGTGCAAGAAGTTCGGTAGGCCCAGGCCTCCCGTTTTCTTGGGCACGTATAGTGTGCTCCTTCGCACCCTTGGCCTACGTCCGTTCCATATGAACGTGTCAATAGCCGATTGGAGGAATTTGAAGTCTGGTTTATGTAGTGGGATGGGGAGGGTTTGAAAAAGGTAGAGGAACCTAGGGAGGAGATTCATTTTAAGTCACGCGCCCCATCCACGATATCCCCAGGGGCTTCCATTTGGTGAGGTCTACGTGTGCTTTAAGGAGTATAGGGGTGTAGTTCTTGGCATATAGGGAGGAGACGTCAGCTGGTAATTGGATCCCGAGGTAGGAAATAGCCAAATGGCATATCCTGATTGGGAATGTTTGTTGTATCTTTTCTAGGCTCGCGGAGTTTAGCTGTACAGGGAGGAGTTCAGATTTGTTTAAATTGAGCTTATAGCCCGAGATGTCGGAGTATTCCTGTACTATGGTTAGGAAGGGCCCTAGGGAGTGTTCCGGGTTGGTTAGAGTCAGGAGGATATCATCGGCGTACGCCGAGATCTTAAATGTCTCCCCCTTACCGTGATCCCCTCCACCTCCCCGCTGGCTCGCACCGCCTGGAGTAAGGGCTCCAGGGAGAGGGCAAACAGCAGGGGGGACAAAGGGCATCCCTGACGCGTGCCGTTGGTGATGGGAAAGCGCGGGGGAGGTATGTGGGGTAGTAGGAGCGCTCCTTGAGGGTCGTGGTATACCGCTTGCAAGAAAAAGGTGAATTCCGGCGGTAATCCTATGTGCGTTAGGGTGCGGTGCAAGAAAGCCCATGTTAGGCGGTCAAAGGCCTTTTCGGCGTCAAGTGATATTAATGCAGTTGGGATTTGTCTGTGGTTAGCGAGCCATATGAGGTCCACTGCTCGTCGGGTGTTGTCTGCGGCCTGTCTATGGGGGATGAATCCCACCTGGTCAGGGTGGACGAGGGATCCCAGGTACGGGTTCAGTCTATTTGCCATGACCTTAGTCATGAGTTTAAGGTCTACGTTGAGTAGAGATATCGGCCTGTAGTGAGAGGGCTCTAGGTGGTCCTTCCCGGGCTTGGGCAGGAGGCAGATATTCGCGCCAGTCATGTCCGGTGGGAGGGTTTCTCCCCGTAGTGTGGCGTTGAATACCCTGCACAGGTGGCGAAGTAGCAGTGGGCTAAATTCCTTATAATATAAGGCCGAGTAGCCATCTGGGCCTGGGCTCTTGTTGGGCTTGAAGGAGCCGAGGGCTAACGCCATCTCTTCCACCGTCACTTCTTGCCCCGTCACTTCTTGCCTTAGCCTCCTGGGTCATCGTGGGTAGGGATGCGTTATTCAGGAATTTATCTATACGGGTATGTAGGGAGTCTAAGTTAGTCTGGGAGTGTCGGGTGTGGTTGTAGAGGTCAGTGTAGTACTCTTGGAAGATACTACCTATGCGTGTAGGGCAATTGCTTGTGTCTCCTTCTGTGGTGCGTATAGCTGAGATCCGTTTGGCTTCGATTCGTTGCTTGAGGCGGCGGGCCAACATTGTGTCCGCCTTGTTCCCTTTTTCGTAGAATGTGCGTTTCAGCCACATCAAGGCTTTAGCGGTGTCTTTTTGTGTAAGGCTTTTGAGTAAATCCCGAAGTGCTGTCAGTTTGGTTAGTGTGGTGGGGTGTGGGTTCTTTTTGTGTAGAGTTTCTAGGTGACGGAGCTCCGTCATCGCGTCGGTGATTTGCTGTTGTGAGTGTTTTTTCTTATGTGACGTTAAGCTGATGAGGGTGCCCGTGATGACCGTTTTGTGTGCGGACCATATAGTCGCGGGTGCGGTGTCTGCCCGTGTGTTGAGGTCGAAGTAGTCTTTTAACTCCTTTGTGATTTTGTCTTTGATTAGGTCGTCATGTAAGAAGAGTGGGTTTAGTCTCCACATCCAGTGTTTGTGGATGGTCGGTAGGGTCAGGGTGATAGCAATCTCTGCATGGTCTGACCATGATATGGAACCTATTTCTGATTTGGTGACCTGGGGCACCAGGTTAGGGGTCACGAGGATGTGGTCTATGCGGGAATACGTTCCGTGCGGGTGGGAGTAAAATGTATAATCTCTGGTCGTTGGGTGTTGCGCTCTCCAGATGTCGATCAGGTTTTGTGATGTTAAGAATTGGTAGAATAGAGCGTCGTTCTGCGATGGTATGGGGGTGCGTCCTGTCAATGGCCGGGGTATGGACTGCAATGCAGTCTCCTCCTATGATGAGGCGTGCACTAGAGTAGGTGTTGAAGTGTGTTGTTAATTGTTGCCAAAATGACGTATCTGGTGTCGTAGGTGCGTAAACTGAGGAGAAGGCATAGACCTTGTATCGTGACGTAGTGTCCCTGCGGGTCCCTGTTGCATACTATATCAGAGAGGGGGCAATTGGCTTTTAGTAGAATGGCCACTCCTTTGATTTTGGAGTCCGGGGAGGGAGCCATATAACTTTTCGTGTAGTATCTATTAGTTAAGGGAAAGATTCGTTGGGTTGTGAAATGGGTTTCCTGAATAAGTAGGATGTCTATGTTTTGTTTGTGTGCCCATCTGAGTATGCTGTGTCGTTTGGTGGGTGAGTTCAGGCCCTTTGCGTTCTAGTTGTGCTCCTGAGCGGTAGCTGGGTGGGGAGAGTGAGTGGACTTGGGGCCCGCGCCGGGGCGGTCCAAGGCTGCAAGGCTGAGGGAGGGGGAGAGGGAGAGAGAAGTGGGGGGGGGGGTTCTAGCACTCTATTCCCGGAGAGGGAAGAAGGGAGGGGGGGGGGAAAGGCAGGGGGGAAGGAACGGTGAAGTCGGGAAAGTGTAGACGAAAAGTCAGGGGGGATGAGCTACTGGGCTTATAGTGTGGCCAGTAGTGAATGGGGGTGAGCGTCTAACTGCTCCGTGGGTATTCTCACCCGGGTGGTGTTATGTCGTCAGGGGTTGGCGGTCTCTCTAGCAGAGTCGCCGGCAGGCATAGAGGCTGGTGGTGTGTATACCTTGATGTGTATTGGTCGGTCCGTGTCACTGGTGGTTCCGTCAGGTTTGTGGTGTCTCACCTCGTGCGAAGGCATAATCGTCGTAGGTCAGTGCTGTTAGGTCGTGGTGTAGTTGGTACAGCATCCTAGAGTCGTCGATTGGGTTAGCTGTCCGTGTTGCCCTTCGTGTGTCTGTGGGTCCTGTCTTCCATGTAGCCCTTGCTAAGTCCAGAGGGGAGGGAGCGTCACATAGAATAAAACACATAACAGTTAAAACAGTTAAAACTTGGCATGCATAACATCAACAGCTTGAATGTACCTTAATACAGATTAGCTTTATATACACTGAGAGTCACATTCTCTAAGGGGCCCTGTGCGGGGTTGCGAGCATGGGGAAAAGGGAATGCCTGATCTTTTGGTGATGGGTCCCTGGGTGCGCCCCTGCGGGCGCGGAATATCGGCGCCACCTCCGCGCCATGTTTGGATTTTCTACCCCCTCCCATGTCAGGTCGGTCCGGGGCCGTTGTGGGGATGTTGTGGGCCGAGTGGGGATTGATTTTGTCGGGTATACTTGCTTTTATTGATGCTTTGAAAGCCTGCCGGTACGGAGCTCTAACAGAAAGTAGCCATCCGCACCGGAAGTCAGGCGCCGCCCCCCCTTGCAATATCTCTTAAAGACAAAGTACACAGTTTAATAAATACAACATTTCATTCTAAAACTTGTAATATTTGCATTTGCCCATAACAAAGCTACTCTATCACTACGAGTCTAGGCCATAGTTGTTCTATGCATGAATGCTTGCTGACACGATGTAACAACTTTGAAGAAGTTCAGAGCTTGTTATCCAGAATGTCAGACATGTTTTACCTAAGCAAGGACTTCACAGAAGAATGACAGGGAAGGGATTATTTCCAATGGTCGCTAAGTAAAACTATTGTATGTATTCAGGGACGTTTTAGCCGCAAAGCAAACAAGGCTTTTTGCCTTGGGCGGCATTTTCCAGGGGGCGGCAAAAAAAGCCGCCCCCAAATGCAGCTAATAGACATGCTGGTGGGCTTCTGGGCGGTCGGGCGGCGCTGGCGGGCGGCTGGCGAGGGAGCACGTCCTCTGAGCTGTCTGCTCAGCTCTCTCGTGCGCCGCAGAGTGAGGCTGGGAGCCGGAATATGACGTCATATTCCGTCTCCCAGCGGCGCGTGAGGCAGCTGAGCAGAGTGCTCAGAGGAAATGCTCCCTCACCAGCCGCCCGCCAGCGCCTCCCGACCGCCCAGCAGCCACTGGACCACCAGGGAGAAAGATGACCCCCCCCCCAGCATTCCCAAAGGTAAGGAGGCTGGGGGGGTTAAAGTAAAGAAGTGTTAATGTGAGTGAGTGTGTGTGTGTCTGTTAGTGTGTGTGTGTGTCTGTTAGTGTGTGTGTCTGTTAGTGTGTGTGTGTGTGTCTGTTAGTGTGTGAGTGCGTGTGTGTGTCTGTTAGTGTGTGTGTCTGTTAGTGTGTGAATGTGTGTGTGTCAGTGTGTGAATGTGTGTGTGTCTGTTAGTGTGTGTGTGTCTGTTAGTGTGTGTGTCTGTTAATGTGTGTGTCTGTTAGTGTGTGTGTGTCTGTTAATGTGTGTGTCTGTTAGTGTGTGTGTGTCTGTTAGTGTGTGTGTATGTTAGTGTGTGTGTGTGTCAGTGTGTGAGTGTGTGTGTGTGTGTGTGTCTGTTAGTGTGTGTGTGTCTGTTTGTTAGTGTGTGTGTGTGTGTGTTAGTGTGTGTGTGTTAGTGTGTGTGTGTGTCTGTTAGTGAGTGTGTGTTTCTGTTAGTGTATGCGTATCTGTCAGTGAATGTGTGTGTGTGTATTTAGAAGGCGGGGCGGGGGGAAAGGTTGGGTGGGGGTGGCGCAGGGAGGTGGGGCGGGGGAGGGGGATGCCCGACTTTTGTCCTGCCTAGGGCAGCACAAAACCAGGATACACACTGTATGTATTGTGTATGCTTTACATTTTACATTGCCCCCATCTAGCTGAGATATACCACACCTGAGCTAAGAGTGCTGAGGTAATTGCCAGCAGTTGCAATGGAGAAGATAGTGATACATATATAGAACATTACTAAGTTATGATCTTTGACAAATATTTCTTAAATCAATCAAAATCTAAAAAAAATGAAAAGGAGGGGGTGGAGTATAACAGCCATGCTTTATGGTCGGAACGCAAATGGACTCCTTACCCTTCATATATATGCATGTACTTATTATATTATATATATTTTTTGTGATTGTAGCAATACACAACAAAAAAAAATGTAAAAAAAAAAAAATACAGATTGTGATCACATTTCTTAACTTAGACTGGAAGTGCCTGTGACAGAAACAGTAGTATATGAAAAAAGGAAGTATTAGATAAAAAATTTGATACAGTAGTACCACGAGGCTTGAAAGGACAATTGCTTACTATGCGCAGAACACTGTCACACTATATGCAAACACTAATAACCTTGCAGTCCTACATAGGAGAGCATTGTGTGATTATACCATTGAAACACCACTCCCCCTTTTTAATTTTTTTCTTTTTTTAAATCTTTATTACAGCATGACCAGATAAATACACAAAATAGGCATTTATAGATTAGGAGTGTCACAGAGAAATGTAGAGTGTACATGAACATCTACACTTTCTGGCCATGGGCGTGGTTTTAGATTTTACCCAGGAAAATGGGCAAATAGCCCACGTGAAAATAACCAAGAATAAATCATGACAAGGTGTAATATGTCATGTGTTGTTCATCTGAGGTTGTATTTACCTACTTTTAAGACCTGCTTGGAACAGATGATTAATATAATGTTCTGATATGTAAAACCATAGAATTCAAAGAGGGTGTACTTTCTTTTTCCCATGACTGTACAGGTGGTCCTCATTTTGAGACCTACCTGCTTTACGACGGCTCGCACTTACGACCAGCTCTTTTGTGGGGTGGTAAGTGCGAGCCATCGTGGAAATTAGAGGGATTCCCTGCTCTTGTGCGTTCATCTATGTTGGGGGAAATGTCCCTGAGCACAAACATGCGCACCAGAGCAGTGAATCCCTTAAATCTATGTTCGGGCAAATTTCCCCGAACATAGATTAGAGGGATTCCCTGCTCTGTTGCGTTTGTCTATGTTCAGGGACATTTCCTCCAACATAGAAGAATGCAGCAGCTCAGGGAGTCCCTTAACTCCTCACTTACCAACCAATTTGTTCTACGACCGGGTCGTAGGAATGGAACCTGGCCTGTAAGTGAGGAGTGTCTGTATATACAGACCAAGAATCCCACATTCTATGGAATGATGAAATAGTATTTTGAGCCATGGCATTCAATTCATCCATTAATTTGTTGCCTTTAATCTTTGCTATAACTAATTTCACGAGGGAGGATAATCTTGAAACCAAGCTGCCGCCAAACTGTATAGGCCACCAAATTGATTATTTTGAAGAACTTTTGCTGATGAAAGCTGAACTCCTCAATAAGCTTCAACAACATTAAGGTCCATGGATCTAGATCTATATGTTGATGGAACAACTCAGCTAGTAAACCTCTGACTTCTGTCCAGTATTGGACTACTTTTGAACATGTCCACCACATGTGGACACATGACCTATGTTAGTTACTTAAACAGCAACAGTCATCTGGGGTATCCTGGGGTAGTAAACCATTTCATTAGTATCTTTTATATTGTATCAGTATGCAGATTGACACTTTAAACATGGCCTCCCAGGTGTCTGCCCATTCTCCAACGCTCGCCCCCAAAGATAGATGTATGAAGGTTCAAATCCTTCAGAGGAAGCCCTGTGCAGCATTATATATTTGGATATGATCAATCCCTTCTGAAGTTCTGCTCTAGTACACAAAGATCATAAATAGTTTGGGGGTTTCATAGACTCCTGCCAAAATCCTGCCCTTTGTAGGTGGCCTAATAAAGTCACCAGGGGACACCTGACATCTAACCTTTAGTGTGTCAAAAATTATGCCTTTGCAAAAGGGTTTGTAGGGGAAAGAGTATATCATGTACGAAACCCTGTTAACTTTGCATCACAGGGACCTCTGACAGTTTATTGATGACAGTTTGATGACCTCTGACAGTTTATTGATACATTTATACCAAATCAGCTGCTTAATGTTCTATACTTACAGTCAATTTCCTGTGGTCTATCCTGCTTAGTACCATGGAGATATAATTGTAAATCTTATCATGCTCATCATGCTCACTGGGTGAGCATGGAGAGAAATGTAATCCAGATTGGGTGAATGCCAATGGTCTCTGGCACACATTCTACAATGAACTACAACTCCCAATAATGCACATTTAATGCTGGATGACCATGATGTTTTATAGAGTTCACTATAGATTAAGGGTCAGAGCTCTCTGGTTCTCTCTACACAGATCATAGCCAATATGTTGCTTTTCCAATGTTTGCATTACGAAGTGGTGGTAATGTATTTTTTTATGGAAGCACGGGTAGAAGGACCGGTAGAGGACCTGGCTAGGAAGAGATGTATTTACACTATAGGTGGCCAGACTCAGCTGCTGTAACCAAAGTTTGTGTTTCAAAGTACTGTTTCTATATTTGTCTGTGTCTGAGTTCTGTGATGTTCTTGTGACAAGTTTATTTAGATCAGTAGAGTTTTCCTACTGGATTTGTTTAGCTCATCGAAAGAATTTGCATGTTTTGTACTTGCATGTCTAAGACCAAACACTGTGTAGCCTTATACATTCCCATTGTAGATTTTTTTTTTTTTTTTAAAGAAAACCAGCCATTGGTTTGAATTAAAACTAAGTGAACAAGGAAGCCAGGCAACATCTGTAGCGATCGTTTACATACGAATCCACGGTAATTTGGTGTAAATGAAGAAGAATCTGGTGTTTTATGTAAGGTGCTTTACACATATTGTGCAGTTAGTTGCTATTTTTTCTCAGTCATCCTCTCAACATTCTAATAAGTAGCAGCATGCCGCTCACAATACAACATTAAAGAGTCATTCCTTCCAGATAGAAGCCACATACAATGAAATCACAATAGGTGTCTCAGAAGGACACAACCACTTCCAAACTCAAAGGGCCAGACACTGCACCCACTAGCTCTATCATATTAGTAGTCTAATGTGAGGAAAATGGAAAAGCTCTCTCTGCTCTGCTGCGGAATGACTGAAAGTATATCATAATTAGGGCCTTTGTATATTATTGTGATTCACCAGATGAAGGTTCTAAAAAGGAACATCTTCTACCCTCTCTAAAGTGAACACAACCAGACTTGTTCCACCTGGACACCTAAAGACAGAGAAGAATAATGTGTGTGGCGGCAGCTCCGGTATTGTGTATTACCACTATATTTAATCGGATGACTACTATGAGCAATCTTTTTCTTATCTGCAGTTCTCATCCTGCTCAGTGTCCTGTCGTGGTTTCCCTTGTGGTTGTCCGAGAGCGCATTATTGATTCTGGTAATTCTGGTTATTTGACTTTGGCATTGTTTTTGACTTGCCTGTTTTCTGGCATCCCTGTGTCTCTTTGTGAATCCCTTGACCTCGGCTATTCCTGACTATTCTTTGGTACATTAGTCCGACCATTCTAAGGTCCGGTATACGTTACCTATCAGTCCTCAGTGTTACACAATTCTACGTGCTGGATCACACTGTAATCCTGACATATAGAATTTTCTGAGGACCTTGCACACACACTTTTTCAGGGAGTACTCTAACTATGGTGCTTCAAAACAGGGAGGGCCGCAGCCCAGACAAATCCAGTGGAACAAAAAAGTAGGCTTGGGCACATCCATAATTTTTTTTTATTATTCTTCTTTATTTTTTAGTGCAGAGAAAATACAATACGGTTCACAGTGCCACGACAGCAGAGCCAACCAAGATATACATGCAGTTGTACAGTGCCATGTCACATAAAAGAAATGCACATTTTTAATTTTTTTAAACTCGCTTTTACATTGTAGTTACGTGGCTACCCTGCACAATGCTAGTGATCAGCTTGTATACAAGAGAAACTTGACGCGGGGGGGGGGGGGGGGGGGGGGTGAGTGGTTATTCAGGCTAATGTTTCAAGACGTTCATTCTAGGTTTGCTTAAGACCTAGGTTTCATTAGGCAAGTGAATAATTTGCAGTTATACAGGCTTATGATTATATGGGACAATTGCTTATCTTAAGGTGATTATTCAAATAGGGAGATATTATACCACCAGGCAGGTTTTCGCTTGTTAGGTTGTTATCTACACTAGGGCATCAAGACCATCCCTAACTGTAGCCTCGGTTATAGCACCAGTGGTGGACATGTCTGTTTGGTTGTACCCACAGCCAGGGTCCCTGTTGTTACGGCTATCAGCAACTGGTCCAGTAGCTTCTGCTTTAGGTGCTGTCTGTCGTAAGGAGCTGGGGTACCTGTCAGTTTTGGCATCAGGGATGATGGTAAGCAGTGTCCTTTTTTCCGGCATTTAATTAGTCCTCGTAGAACACCTCTGTGTCCTTTGCGTTCTTGGGACCCACTGCAGGTCAGAGTGTCTGCGGATCTCTATGGATTTTCTTTCCCTGCTGGTACGCGGGTATGAGTATGACGCTTTACAGGTCGCAGTGATCAGGTGTGGGCCCCGCTGTAATGGGGTAGTCGTTTGGGCACTGCCTCTGTGTTGGTCCGCGGTGTGCATTATAGGGAGCTCTGGTGAGGCGTGCTCAGGTTAGATAGGCGCTGGGTGGGTCTGCTTGCGGTGTGGGTAGTCGGCAGAACGGCAGGTCTCCGCTGCTGCCCCGACGTGCATATAAATATCCTGGGTGGTCGTGGCTCGGGCCATGTGCCGCTGGTGCTTTCTCAGCGCGCCTTCTTCTTCGGTCAGCAGCCTAGGTGCATCTCCGTCCGCCATTTTTTCAGGGCCGCGTGGTGGCTGTCAGCGCTGAGTCACCCAAAAAGCTCTGCCAGGTTGTTGCCTGCCCGATGGAGGCCGGGATAACCCCCACCAGCCCAGAGGGGGGGTGAACATGGCCGGGGACCCCGTAGTTGGTGCTGTTTTCAGTCAATACAGGGGCGGAGAGCGAGGCAGCGGCCGTCCGCCCCACTCCCCTCCCGGTCAGGTCTCAGTCTCCCCAGCCCCGGAGCCTCTCACCAGGACCCGGTCCACCCGTTCTTAGGTTCTCCAGCTTCACCAGGACACTCCAGGACCCAGGTATCTCACACTCCCAGGGGGTTCCAGGCTGGTTTTGGTGTTTTTTTTGCCCATTATTAGTTAGTTCCCCTGGAGCTATTGCGACTAGCATGAAAATCTGCTAACAGTTTAAATGAAGTATGTTTTCAAATATTTTTTGAAGGAGTGTAGACTGGGTGAAAGTCTATTGGAGAAGGGAAGGGAGTTCCACAGAAATGTGCAGCCCTGGAGAAGTCTTGGAGGCAAGCATCAGATGTGGGAGTACAGACAGAGGATAGACCAGCAGGTGAGACACATGACTGGAAAGTTAACTTCAATGGGTACACGTTATTTAGGAAGGATAGGAAAAACAAGAAGGATGGTGGGGTATGTTTGTATGTCAACCATGAGTTAAAGTCAAATCTTAGGCATGTGGAGTGTGACGAGGTTCATGGGTAGATTGGGGCAAACGTCTGCTTGGGGCAAACGAAGGAAAATCAATTATTGGTTGGGATATGTTATAACTAGTACTTCCGCAAGGGGAATCAAGTTTTTGAATGTATTAAATGACATCTTCATGTCACAACTGGTATATGCACCAACTAGAAAGGATGCTTAGCTGGATCTCGTTATAACAAACAATGTTGATCTTTTGACCAACATTCAAGTAGGGGAGCATTTGGGAAATAGTGATCACAATATGGTAATTTTTTTAAATAAACTCTAAAAAGCAAGAGCATGTGGGGATACTAAAACAAATACTTTTTAAAAAGCCAATTTCAATAAGAATAGGGCAGCTCTACAACACATCGACTGGCATAAACTCCTTAGTGTAAAAAACACTGAGGATAAATAGAAACTATTCCAACAAATATTAGAAAGGTACAATTCTCAGTATGTACCATTGGGTGATAAATATAAAAGAAACAAATTTAAACCAATGTGGCTTAGCAGAGAAGTAAAACAAGAGATTAAAAATAAGAAAAGGGCATTTAAACCCCTTAAGGACCGGCCTGTTTTGGCCATGTTGTACGTTAAGGACCAGGGCTCTTTTACTACTTTTGTGGTGTTTAGCTGTAATTTTCCTTTCTCTCATTTACTGTTCCCATACAAGTTATATATTGTTTTTTTCAGGACAAAAATGGCTTTATTTACATACCATTATTTGTATCATGTCATATAATTTACTTTAAAAAAAAAAAAAAATTGTGAAAAATTGGAAAAAAACATGTTTTTTTTACTTTTGCGTGAAAAATCTTTTATAAAAGCTAATGAAAAAAGCTGCTAAATAGATTCAAAATTTTGTCCTGAGTTTAAAAACCCAGACCACTTCAATGAGCTGGAATGGTATCCCTTTAGATCAATAATTTCAGTCTATCACATAATTTACTCAATATTCTGTAACAACCCAATATCTTATCACAAGATGTAGCTCAAATATCGAATACTTCTGTAGTTTTATTTTCTATTCAATATGTTATCTCTTGTGAGAAATGACTTACAAATAATACTGACTCTTTGAACAATGTATACACATAAGATACCAAAGTCAAAACCAAGAGGGGACACTAATAATTTGAACTAGGGGGTCAGGTAATGTGCTGCCATTGTCTGTCTGATGCCAGCATGCTGTGCATACTGGTGTCAGACAACAAATTTGCACAGAATTCACACAAGCCACTTGGAATTCTTGTTCTGGGCTGACTGGCACCTCTTAATTTTGATCTTTGTTTAGCAGATAACTCCCCTATTTGCTATCTTCATGCTGGATTGGCATTTTTAAGGACACCAAATAAGGGACCAATCTGCTAAACAGCACCCTAATTGTATATCCTAAATATGGAATTCCACATAAAGGTACCAATTTAGAGAATTATCTAGTAAACAGATGAAAGAACAAAATTTAAAACGTTATTTTCTTATTTTGATATTTCAGTTATTTAATACAGGGTTCTGCAAAATGTAACCCTCCAGATGTTGCTTAACTACAACACTTACAATTATCTGGCTATCTATTTCATTCAAAGATTCATGGGTATTGTAGTTCAGCAGCATCTGGAGGGCCAGAGTTTGGAGTCCCATTGTTTAGTAGATAACTCATTTATTTGTTATTCATATGTAGAGTTGACATATTTAAAGACACCAAATAAGGGATCTATCTGTCTCTTTCACTGTCTCTCCCCCTCTTCCCCGAGATCGGACACAGAGATATTTTGGCAGAGTAGGCGCCTGAAGTGGAAATAGGCAGGTGCCTTTTCTGCCCAGTTTCTTGTTCTCAAATTGCCCCCCTGTAGCGACACCATAGCGTACAAAGCGTTTATGCATTATGCACTATGTATCTTATCTCATCATCATCTCGTGAGACCAAGACCCACCAAATTCAACCCATGTCTTGATTGCCCCATCTGCTAACTTATTTCACTGCCTTTGGGACTTTCCAGTATTATTTCTCTATTCAGAAACCAACTATAATTATATGACACCAGAAATGGCACTTTTAAGCATTTTGCCTCGAGGAAAAAACATTGAAAAAAAGATGACAATGCTGGCAGCTGTGTCTTATCATATTATGTATTTCGTGGGTGGACTACTGAAGACTCAGACTATTTCAAAAACTGCTCTTTGGATCTAGTCATAGTCAAAGAAAATGTGACGAAAAAATCTTGTAGATGTGGGAGCTGTAGAAAAACTACTTTGAGACAATGAGGATTATTGACTAAAGAGGGAATGAAAACATAAATTGCGACATAGTTAAAAGAGCTTATTTGCAAAAATTCTGAATTTCAACTATAGTAAATGTGACTAAATTAGCCTAAATTTCATAATTTGGCTTTCAAGTCACTATATTTTACTGTTTAGTGAATAAACCCCCTTAGACTTAATATAACATTTGCCACCACTTTTTTCTATTTGACCGGAATCGTGCAAATAACCATACTAACCTAACCATTCCACGGCTGAGATTTAAACCTGACATTTGCTGACCATTGTATACACTGACCATTTCCAGTGGCAGCAAGTCAGGCAGCTGTTTTTATTGAGTGGTAATCATAACTTACAAGTAGGTCAAAATACAATGAGACCAATATAAAAGGCAAGTCAAATTGCATTAAAATACATGTACAGACTACAATAGACAGTCTGGACACTCATTATTTTAAGACAGTTGTGAGATGATGCAATACATGGTCAGTATTGATGTAGAATTATTAAAAAATCTTTATTGTACTTGTATTGAATTATTGCACTAACTCCATTTTAACCTGATGCTGTGACAAATCCTCCATTTTGTCCTCCTAACCTGACTTCTTCAATCCTCCATTTTGTCCTCATAACCTGACTTCTCCATATGAAAACTACATTACATGACAGAATTGCTCAGCACATCTAACACAATAGACAAAGACTGTATTTTTCCATAAAGATATGACTAACCCAGGAACTGCTGAATTTCCCCTAACTCGCAACATAGTATAAATTGAAGGCCATGAGAACACTGTAGTAATGAAATGTTCTATTCATAAGAGACCTTGCACCTGACCACGAGATCTGACATCACCGACCGTGTAAAATGACGCTCAAGACCCCCTTGTCCCCACCCGTGTCCAAAATAATACCACCTCTTGGTGGGTGGACACGAAGCTAACCACTTAGTTTTTGATCCAATTAATAATATTGATGGGTGGACACTGATATAGTCACATAACATTTAATCCAATTAATGATGTTTATTTGTTATTATCTGATATTCAATGATGATGTCATTTTGCCTTTAAAAAGATCTGCATAACTGTTTTCCAGTCAGATTGCATTAAATTTTCTGAAGTGCTTTTAACCTGAACTCCATGTGTCAGTGTGAGCTTACTTCTGCGTATACGCAATTTAATCATCTCAGATTTGGACAGGAACAGATAGACATTTAAACATATTTGTTTATTTCTAAATTAATCTACATCAATTTGGCGCTTTCCAACGTGGGGCATCGGGCTATGTCTGGCCGGTGAGCCGTCCTAAGGAAGATGCTGTTGGACGGGGGAATCCTGGGGGAAGGAAAGGAGATTGATCACCTCCAGGTACACGGTAGAGACTTCTGCAGAGCCACCGGTATGTTCCGGCCCCTTTGATTGACCCGTCCACGTGTCTGTGACTGCTTCCCGGGAAGACATCAAAGACAGGTAATATCTTGCCCGGTGTCTCGTTACTCACTTGTTTACCTGCATTTAGTCTATCTGTTGCCTGGGTATGTTTGAATTGTTTGCCTGTTTCCCCATTTTGAGATAAAGGGGGGTGGACCTGCAGGGGATTTGCCTGGGGTTCTCTGTTTTGCTTGTTTTCCCCTTTTGGGGATAAAGGGGGGTGGACCTGAGGGGACTTGCCTGGGTCTTCAGTTTGTCTGTCTATCTGTTTGTATTTTACCCCTTTTGGGATAAAGGGGGGTGGACCTGAGGGGATTTGCCTGGGTCTTCTGTTGCCTGTTTTACTCCTTTTAGGAACCACGGTGCTGTGGTTGTAGGGAAAAAGGGGGGTTGACCTGTGGATGTGTTCCTGGGGGTCTTCTTTGCCTGTTTTACTCTTTTAGGAGCCTCGTGGCTGGGGCTGTATGGAAAAAGAGGTGTGTTGGATCTGTGGAGATTGTGTAGACTCATAGTTTCCTGGGGATCCTTCTTGTGTCACTTTGATAGCCTAGCTAGCTTCTCTGTGCACGTAACTCTGCTTGCAGAGTGGTGGTACCCTCCAACTTTGAGCGCTGAGCTGGAGCCATTCCAATTTTTAGCATATTTGGTGGATGAATTCGGGCAGGCATTGCTGTCTTCATCGCCACGTGGTAGTGAGACCTGTAAGTGGGTTTTTATAGGGGCACTACGAGGGTGAGGGTAGCGCAGACACTATTAGTGGGCTGCTGTGACGAGGGAGGCTGGCGGAACTCGGACCGGTGTCAGTTGTTTTCCGCGGCCGCAGGTAGTGGAGACACTACGAGGTTGAGGGAGGTGACTTTGGAGTAAGCACACGAGTAAAGGAAAGGAATTACTGTTGATTTTATTTGAACTGTAATGCATGCACTGTATTTCAACTGTATTGTTGTCTTGTTTGTTTAATGAGGAGTCTCATGAACTCCTGTGTCTGTCTCTAAGGATTTTCCTTACCTTTTTATCTTTTCTACACTTCCTATACTATTACACTATCCTCTACTATTTCTCTTGTGAGAGAAGTGATTGGTCACACACTTCTCACCCCACTCCAATCCGTGGCTACCACCTCGGGTACACGGAATTAGTGACTAGTCTGCGTTTTGGGAAGATGCACTTGGAGGGACCCACCCTTTCTGAGTGGCAGCTGACCATTGTAGATAATCTGTTTAATCTTCTTTCCCCTATATCTGGGATGCCTGTATAGGAGGGGAATGGAACAAGGTTAGGAAAGCCCAATAAGGACTGGCTAGCGCGTGTGATCTAGTTGAAAAGATTGCATTAAATTTTCTGAAGTGCTTTTAACCTGAACTCCATGTGTCAGTGTGAGCTTACTTCTGCGTATACGCAATTTAATCATCTCAGATTTGGACAGGAACAGATAGACATTTAAACATATTTGTTTATTTCTAAATTAATCTACATCAATTTGGCGCAAAGCTTCACGGGCTGTTAAATGTATAATGCTTTCATTTGTCAGCTGAAATGCCCTAAAAGAAAATGGCCCCTAGAACAAAAGAAGGTTGTCCTTAAAGAGACACGTCAGTCCTGGCTCCTGCCCTCACTCTGCCCTTAGTGAAGTCATATCCGCCCATATATCGTGTCAATTCTGGCCATCCAAGGCTGACGAGATCTACTTCTACCACGCTCATCCTATCCTAAGACATGCTGTCTTCCTTAATTCCCATATATTATGAACAAAAAGTTACAATTACTAAAATTATCCTACTATTAGTTTCCCTATATCAGGAAAAGTGTCTGTGAACAAGTGTGTTTGAACTTTGTAAAAAAAAAATAAAAAATTGATAACATGCTGGAAGAGGGGTTATCTTAAAGAACATTTACTATAAAAAGTTTCTAATAAACAAAGATTTCTTGACCAGTTAACATTATAAGCATAACTATTAACAAGTGAATAAGCCAAGTTTAAAGACTGACTAACATAATTTTTGTTGTAAGCCCAGATATTTTATTATTGCATATGCATAGGAATTGAGACTTTGGGCATTATAGTGTATTAATTCTAAGATCTGTTACTAGCAGCAAGTGCTTAGCCTTATGCCTATCCCACGCATGCTTAAACACTTCTACTGAGTTAACCTCTACCACTACAGTTGGAAGGCTATTCCATGTATCCACTACCCTCTCAGTAATGTAATGCTTCCTGATATTATTTTTAAACCTTTGTCCCTCTATTTTTGAGACTATGTCCTCTTGTTATGGTAGTTTTCCTTCTTTTAAATATAGTCTCCACTTTTACTGTGTTGTTTCCCTTTATGTATTTAAAATGCTTTTATCATATTTCCCCTGTCTCGTCTTTTCACCAAGCTATACCTGTCAAGATCCTTTCACCTTTCCTGGTGAATTTTACCCTGCAATCCATGAACCAGTTTAATAGCCCTTCTTTGAACTCTCTCTAAGGTATCCATATCCTTCTGAAGATATGGTCTCCAGTACTGTATCCAGTACTCTGCACTTCCCTCTTCCTACTGCTAATACCTCTCCCTATGCAACCAAGCATTCTGCTAGCATTCCCTGCTGCTCTATTACATTGTACATTGACATTAACAGCCAGAAACTGGAGAACAAGAAATGTGAATTAATGTATAGCCATTTATAAGCTTAACAAAATCTCCATTATCTTTTCCATCTATTTTGCAGAAGGCAATGTTATTTGTCTATTTTGTATGTTTTAAATATACATTATCAGTGAAGAGTAGAATAAATTTTATCCCATTTGCGAGACATAAAAATTGTGATAATGTATATTTGTGATATAAGTAGAAATTACATTTTGAGATGTTAGATATAAATTATTAAATTAAGAACGAGAGTCAGGGATAGCGTCTGTCTCCGCGGGCACAAGACCCCGTGTGGAGAAGTGGTGGGCAAGCCATCATGGGCCACCCATGGGAGTGAAACGTTCGAGGCTTGTGGAGACAAGATGAGCATGTTAGCCTTTTATTATTTTTCTCTAGGGAAAGCATAGGGCCAGTTAATAGTTGTTGTACATGGGCTATTTGCAGCCTCCATTGCATTTCTACCTAGTCTTGATTTCTGATGTATCCTCCATTGCTACATCACCTGTCTGCTCCCTTACCTGCCCACCCCCGCTTATTCCTCCCACCGATCCCTCCCCTTCATCTACAGTCCCCCACTTTCCCCTACTGCCCCTCCCTCTACTCCACCTTCTCCTCCTCCTACTCCTTCTTCCTGCTCTTACTCCTCCCTCCTCTTCCTACTCCTCCCTCTACTCCACTTTCTCCTCCTACTCCTTCCTCTACTCCACCTTCTCCTCTTTCCTCCTCCTTCTCCTCTACCCCCCCCTACCCCTTCCTCCTGCTCTTACTCCTCCCTCCTCTTCCTACTCCTCCCTCTATTTCTCCTTCTCCTCCTCCTACTCCTCCCTTCTACTCCACCTTCTCCTCTCTCCTCCTACTTCTCCTCTATTCCTCCTTCTCCTCCTCCTACTCCTCCCTCTACTCCGCCTTCTCCTCCTCCTACTCCACCTTCTTCCCTCTCACTCTATCCACTACTCATTCTTCCATCTCCCCACCACCATATCTATATCCTTTATATGCTTCCTCCCTTCTTATTCCTTACCAATTTCCTCCGCTCATAGACAACTCTGCCTCTACCTGACAACATTATATTTTGAAGAAAGGTTGCTCTGGCCACTCTTCCGCCACTTCCCAGGGGGGAATACCACACTAACGAAAAATTAAAATTATTCAGACATGAAAGAACTGTTTTGGGCACTCTCAAGGAAATAGTGCGGTCCTGACCCAGATTCCCATGGAAGTAAGACACCTGTAAGGGAGGTGGCTGTCCCTCATGTTTTTTCTTCACTAAGCCCCCAGAAATCTCATGAAAGGAACACATGAAACACTAACAATCAATTTGCAACTCTCTACAGAGGGGGGTCAGCGAGAGAACTGTAAATAGAAAGACAAATACCCCCCAATCTCACACAGAAATAGGTGAGGAAACCTCTTCTACTGCTCCTCATGGTTGCTTTGAACAGATGAAAGAAGAAACAAGACACCTTTCAACAGAGCATGCAGTAGCTTTACCAGATCCTGACTCCACTCTGTTTGCGGATAATGAGGAAAGGTACCATACTGGATTTGCTGTTGCTACAGAAGATCAGGTACGTCAAGCACCTTCACTTTCCTCACTCACATCTGCTCAAGACGCTGAATTGACAGCCTTCTCAGTGGCATACAAAATGCCTGAAGGAAGACATGCCAATATCTACACTGACTCAAGATATGCCCTGGGTGCAGCACATTATTTTGGATCAATCTGGAAGATAAGAAGCACCACTCAGCTGACTAAAAGCTGCCAACCAAGCCACAAGTGCACCAAGGGAAGTGGACAGAATGGTATCCGCTAAAGAAACTTCTATACTCACCATGTAGATCCTACCTACAGATCTCAAGCTTCTGAAAGAATGACAAACAGCTACTGACCCTGAAGAAATACAAAGCTGGAAAAACAGAAAGGGGCAACCCTTGAAGACGGGCTGTACTCCAACGCTCTCAAGCTCTGTTTACCCAAAAACATGTACTGGGCAGTGAGCCCATGGAACTTTATACCTATCCAAGACCCCCATGAACTCTTTGATCTCTAAATACTCCTAAGCACCTAGCTAACTCTCAATATCCCTTTCAAGAATCCAGGTGACAAAGAGCTACTGGGTCAAATATGCACTAGTTATAATAGACATTTTGTCAGGATGGCCAGAAGCCTAGCCGGTCATCAATGTGACAACCAAGACCATATACCCAATAGTGCATTGTGAAAGTTGCAGAGATCACTCAGTGGATTCATTGTTCCAGATTCAAGACTCTCTCTCTCTCTGCAACATGAGAAGTAACATTTGTTGATTTTGACACACTTTTGACTCTAAAGAAAAAAAGATACCAACAAGTAGGTGTTTGATGGCCATAATAATGCCTGACCACTTGCCATCGATGGAAAGCCGAGGACCCCAAAAGGAGACCTCGTGAAGCTAAAGCGATCCAAACGCCAAGCTCCCTCAGGATTATTTGCCCATCCTGAGTTTGTGGTGATATTAATATTGACTAAATGATCCGAGTCCACCTACGCTGGTGTAGCGTGGGACAGGTTTAATACTACAATGCATAAGCAAATGCGCCCTAGGCAAGGTTATTATGTCCATACACATAATACATGACAAGGTACTCTTGACACACCACATTCATGCTTCAGAACATAAAAAGGAGCACCCCTCTAAAGGGAGAGTTTGACATATATATATATATATATTGATGCCATAGGTGTGCCAAGGGGGGTACCAGATGATTTTGCAGTAAAAGGAAGGTTTGAGTCCATTTTCCCAATCGACACTGCTAATAATTATAATAATATTTTGATTTGCATTTATTATATCTATTGCAACCAACAACGTTTACCTGTCACCATGACTTGTTGTGCCTATATTCCAGATAACACAGGTCCATATGGTAATGTAAGCTCGTCTATTTATGATGTCCCTCTGAAGAACTAAGAAGACTTTAAGAACCGTTACTTCATAGGGTTTTGTGCCTTTGGGCTAACCTGTCCTCTGAAACTAACCAATAAAGTTTTTATCTCTTAGAATTTAACATTTCATAGGGGGGACTGATGTAGAATTATTAAAAAATCTTTATTGTACTTGTATTGAATTATTGCACTAACTCCATTTTAACCTGATGCTGTGACAAATCCTCCATTTTGTCCTCCTAACCTGACTTCTTCAATCCTCCATTTTGTCCTCATAACCTGACTTCTCCATATGAAAACTACATTACATGACAGAATTGCTCAGCACATCTAACACAATAGACAAAGACTGTATTTTTCCATAAAGATATGACTAACCCAGGAACTGCTGAATTTCCCCTAACTCGCAACATAGTATAAATTGAAGGCCATGAGAACACTGTAGTAATGAAATGTTCTATTCATAAGAGACCTTGCACCTGACCACGAGATCTGACATCACCGACCGTGTAAAATGACGCTCAAGACCCCCTTGTCCCCACCCGTGTCCAAAATAATACCACCTCTTGGTGGGTGGACACGAAGCTAACCACTTAGTTTTTGATCCAATTAATAATATTGATGGGTGGACACTGATATAGTCACATAACATTTATTCCAATTAATGATGTTTATTTGTTATTATCTGATATTCAATGATGATGTCATTTTGCCTTTAAAAAGATCTGCATAACTGTTTTCCAGTCAGATTGCATTAAATTTTCTGAAGTGCTTTTAACCTGAACTCCATGTGTCAGTGTGAGCTTACTTCTGCGTATACGCAATTTAATCATCTCAGATTTGGACAGGAACAGATAGACATTTAAACATATTTGTTTATTTCTAAATTAATCTACATCAGTATGATAAGCACTGGTAATTAAACCACCAAGTAAAAACATGAAGGAATATACTTAATGGTCAGAAAAATACAAAAGTAAAGACAAAATGCAACAAAATATACAGGTGTATCAGCAAAATGGTCAATTCCAGGCAGAAGACCTCTAAAAAGGCAGCCAATACCTAGGCTTTGTTTGTACAATAGTACTGTAGGAGGTGGTGGACTCAACAAGAACCAGTATAATAAGCACAGCAATGCTCCCCAACCACACAACTCCAGCTCTAAGATATAACGGAAACCAACACACAATGCCAACTGACCTTACCATACCAAATGCCCAGGTCTTAGTCGTGAGATAATTCAATATAGCAAAGAACCTGCCCAGGTTGTGGATGGTGTTTGGGGTTAGTTCCTCTTTTGGTTCCCAAACTAGGTAGGGAACAAAAGGCTGAAGCGCCACCAGGAGCCAGCTTCACATCAGATAAGGTAAGTTGGAGTCCCGCTCACCATGTCTTCACCAAAATCTTGTGCAAATATCATTGAATGCCGACAGAAAGGCTTTGTCTGCCTCCGCAATGTCTTCTCCACTGGTATCTGTGGTAAAGATGGATCAGCGGCCCAGGATGGTAATCATAAGACATGTTTACTGGTGGAAACCAGGGTTACCTCCACCAGGCCCAGGATGGTAATCAACAGACATCTTTACTGGTGGAAACCAGGATAACCCCCACCAGGCCCAGGATGGTAATCATAAAACATCTTTACTGGTGGACACCAGGATAACCCCCACCAGGCCCAGGATGGTAATCATAAAACATCTTTACTGGTGGAACCCAGGATAAGCCCCACCAGGCTCAGGATGGTAATCATAAGACATCTTTACTGGTGGAAACCAGGATAACCCCCACCAGGCCCAGGATGGTAATCATAAGACATCTTTACTGGTGGAAACCAGGATAACCCCCACCAGGCCCAGGATGGTAATCATAAAACATCTTTACTGGTGGAACCCAGGATAACCCCCACCAGGCTCAGGATGGTAATCATAAGACATCTTTACTGGTGGAAACAAGGATAACCCTCACCAGTTGTGTTTTGCACTGCATATGCATAGCCATACTTCAATAAAAATGTATACATGGGGAAAAAAATTGTAAACATAATTTTTTAAGGAGCGCTCACTTTTTCTTTCTATAGATTTATTATTTCGAACACAGCAGGGCATTTCATTAGGTGAAAGGATGGGTAAATGGAGTTAAGGGGGCACTCAAGACCCCTAAATCACTTTTCACGTTTTCAAAATTCGTTTATGTGTGACTCTTGTGTCCTCTTTTATTTTTTTTACAAAAAGTGCAGATTTCAATACAAATTGGCACTTTTATGAATCCACTTTGTAACCCCCCCTCCACAACCCCCTCCAATGCAGCAGATAATTGGTCCTGTTACTTCCTGGTTTGGTTAGCTCAGTGGGGCTACTAACTAATGTATTTTTTATTTTGGCAGTGGAGTGGGTTTTAAGTGGGTAGCACCTTACATCTAAGAGGAAGCAGTGCCCCACCATCTTTATATTTCACTAGCCTTCACAGTAAGTGACACTGACTCAGTTAGCGCCATCAGCTCCCAACAGACCAACAGAAAGTGAAGTGATATATTTTGCTAAATATACTGTGCCCCCAATGCAGCACCTCTGCAGCACTATTCTTAATACTAGTCCTCGCAGAGACGGCTGATTGCCAGAACATGCTTACTCTGTATACACTGCTTGTTTCAAACCAAGATAAAGCAAAATGGAATATTGATGGAGAGAAGAAAAATGACTGCTGGGAAATAGAAAGTATTGTGTTGATCATTGGTGTGACAAACTCCCCTCTCCAAGTGAGTTTGCCATGTGCTCCTGGAGGAGCCTGCTTGCCAGCCTCCTGCCCACAGACTATGGGCCCTGCAGGGAAACATGTAAAACCAAACTTGACCGACCGTTAGCACTGATTTCATGGAACTATTTTGGGCATAGTACCACATGCATGTCGATCAAAATTATAACTTCCTGGAAATTCATGAACCCCTGAACTGATCTGGGTGATTTTCTGACACGTTGGTCAACCAGATCAGGGCTATCATGGGATGTAACATTTGTGGGGATATCATGTGTTTTGGGGGACTTTTGGGACTTTTTAGAAATGTTTTTTTTTCTGTGCTTGGAGATAATTGGATTAGAATTAGTACAGTTACTGATCCAATTATCTCCCATGCAGAGGGGAGGGTTTGTGTGTCATGTGTGGGATTGCCTTACATTGTAAATGTGTTATTATTGGTTTGTAAGTTTGTGTCCCTGTCCCCAACAAGGTCCATGTGGGCATACACCTTGCTTGGAGATTGTCATAAAAGGCCAGTGTGGCACCATTAAAATCTATTCCAGACGGAGCCTGACCTTCATGCAGCTCAGACGTGTTGCACAGAAGCTCCTGAGATTTTGGCTGTTTCGGGACGACTTAACCCAGTTCACAAGCCACACTAACTGCCACATGAGCAACACCTGAGTCAGGGATCTCCGGACGAGCAAATAGAACCGTCGATCGGCTCATAACTCCACCAGGAACCCGAATCCTGGCCGCAGCCTGCTGTGGAGGGAGCTGGGAAGAGGTGGCCGATCTTCCCACTCTGCACCTTACAGTGGGGTTGCACACATGTCCTAGCCCCCCCCCTTGGACCGGCGGGAGTCATCCCGGTCCCCAAGGGGGGGGGTCAGCCAAACTAGTGGTGTGTTGCATACCACCTACCCCCTGCTGCTCTTCGGTTGCCTCTAACCTGCCGCGACCCTCCAAAATGGTGGATGGACTCCAAACTACCACAGGGGGCCATGGCCCACAAGGGCAGTCACCGCACAGTGCCATCCCACCCATTATGCAGCGGTTGGACGACATCTTTCAAGCCTTTTGGCGCAAACTGCAGGAAAGAACCAAAGCCCACCCATCTCACCCGCAAGAGAGAAGGCAGAACGGACTCCCTCAGGGAAAAACTACACCGCAAGCGACGACCCACCCTGCAATTACCCTACCTGGGTTGAGAGCACTCCGAGGCATTGCCTCAAGGCACCGACCACGCAGGCTAAAGTTTTCCCGCAGGAAGCGGGCAACTACTACCAAATACTCCAGCCACCCCAAACAGGGGAAAGACTTGGTACCAGAGTGTCTCCAGGTCTGAGGAATACGGGTTCTAGCTCTCCTTACTGCTCGGGGCTGGAGGGAAGCCCGGAACTGTCACACTGATATGGGCTGCGTACTAACTCCTCATCCAACACCAACCCCACCGCCTAAAGGGATTGGATGATCGATGAAATGAACCCCTACATGTGACAGGCTGGATCACATGCTGACCGACATCATTTACCTGGCGCAACACTACCCAAGCGACATGTTTGAGAGATATGCTTATTCTTATGTTTATTTTACATGATCTTAGCAATAATCTTACAACATACGTAACATAAGGGAGGTACGGGGGGCTGACCTCAGTGGTTCCAATCGTTGTCTTAAATATGTCTATGTTTAATCCTATATCAGTTATGATTTTGTTTAGCAACAGTACGTAAGAGCCAGAAGCCTGACTATATGATACTACACTAGAATTGCTAGCCTAACTGTATGTAAAGACACTACTCTTAGTGACGAGCTACCATAAATCAATGTTTAGACATACACACTCAACCTAGGGTTCTTGCCATACACACTTGGCAACGCATCTTACTGCTATTAACATGTCTATATTCTGCTTCATAACTTTAGTATATCAATCAGCCAACCTAGTGATACCGGAGAAACTGACAGAAGCCAAGCACAGAGAGATGGACACAGGTTTCTTCAGGAAGGAAGAGATTCTTTATTCGGTTCACCAATCGGGACTCAGAGGGACTAATGTCACCAAAATACAGCAAGTTCTGAGCCCCGGACAATAATGCAGGCTCCTTATATAGGCATATAACTCCTCCCATATTAAGCTCCACCCGCACATTCTCTTGACCAATCAATACAAATAAGAATTAACTTCCTGCTTGACCGCATGGCCTGTCCAGCACAATGGAGGAGGGGAATACTGATACCGGAGAAACTGACGGAAGCCAAGCACAGAGAGATGGACACAGGTTTCTTCAGGAAGGAAGAGATTCTTTATTGGATCACCGATCGGGACTCAGAGGGACTAGCGTCACCAAAATACAGCAAAGTCTGAGTACTGAATACATAGAGTACATTCCTTATATAGCACTGTAGCTCCTCCCACAATTAACTACACCCACACATACCCTTAACCTATTTAATAAATAGAGTCTAAACTCATCCATCCGGTCTAACCACGTGGCTCATCTGATACAAAGGAGAGGGACGCGTAATTCCAGTTCTTACATTCCTGCACCTGGTCAGTACAGTGATGACAGTATCTTAGCTACGTGTAATTAACCAACTGATACTACAAACACATATACATACATATGCCTTGTGGCAATCTTAGCCTGCTAAACTTGTATTTTACTGGAATTACATCACATTCCCCCCTTTGATGCCTCTGATATTTCACAATTACTTGAGGCATCACTTAACCTTGGTTTGCATATACCTCAGGTTACCATGAACCAGACCAGACTTTTCTTATGATGTGAATCTTTTCAACACTCATCTTCCTGCATAGTTTCTCCCTGATCTAAAGCCTTATACTTATATATGGCCATTATCTGTGCAGCAGCCTTCCTCTCTGCTATACTTCCTATCAGGCTTTGCACAGACCTAACTACTAAGGGTATAAGACACGGTAGGAGTAGACACAACAGTAAAATCAGTAGGACTCCACCTACCACTGCCTTAAGCCCTCCAAACCACTCATACCAGCTACCAAACCAACTACTTGGATTGTACCCTTTCCATACCTGAGTAGGCACATGCGCTAGTTTAACCATATGGCTAGTAAGCTCAGCTATTGCTTGCCCTTCGTCATCTATTTGAAGACAGCAATTACTTAGGTTAAACTTCCCACATACACCTCCCTCTACTGCCAAAAGGTAATCCAAGGCTAATCTATTTTGGTAGACTGCTGTCCTCATCCTGGTGTTATGCTTCGCTAGAAGATTGAGCGCTTGTGATGTCTCATTTGTGATAATCTCAACCACCGCCTGTAATCTTATAATACGGTTGAGCATATAAATTGGGGTTCTATAACCAAAGGTACCATCCTCAGCCCACGTGGCTGGCCCATAGTAATCTATAATACGCTGGGGAGGCCATTCATTATCTTCCCAGGTGCCTATCTCTAAGGGTCCCCTTTTCTTCCTATGATTCACATCATACACTTTAACACCTAAAGTCTCACCTGTTTCAATTGGTAACAAGAAGAAGGATGGTTTGAGCATACCCAACACACATGCCCCTTCCCAGTCCTGTGGCAGCTCCGAATAGGCTTTCTTACCACAGATCCAGTACAAATTTGCTGGGGCTCTCCAAGTAGATGTGATGGATAGATCAAACCACACATCCTTTAAATTGGCATATCTAGCAAACGGGTTAGATGGTTCTGAGACATTTGAAGCCGACCACCAAGTTGTATTCTTTGTATCATCATCATAAGCTTTTTGCCCTAGACAAGTTAATTCTCCTACAGAAGTATTATACATTATTCCTTTCCTTGCTATGCAAACATAACCTATGATGGAGGTCTTTAATCTCCACTCAGATTTACCTCTAACACTCAAATGATAATCGGCTTGTGTAGATATTAGTTGGTCAACTGCCTCAGAACCGGACATTACCTCCTTTGCTTCCCAAGGCCATTGGTCTCCCATGTTAGTACCTCCACACACATAGCAGTTGGTAACATTAAGACTACCGGCAATACTTTCAGCTAGATCAATGCTGATCTAGCTCATCTCTATACTATCTATACTCATCTCTTCGTAAAAGGAATGGTATACTTGATGAGTCTGGGAGGATACCGTATCAGTCTCTATCCCTATAAATAATATTGTCCCAGGGTCTAAACCCGTCCCGTATATTTGAAACCCAAATAAATTACCATATTTATCTAAGAACTTGTCGGGGTTATTTATAAGAATATGGACTGGATTGCATTCCATAGACTTACAGTATGGATTGGTAGGCAACTTAGTCACTATCATGTCTTTATCTACTGTCTGTCCCCAAGTCGCCCACCCCACACAAGACCAATATGGACAAAAGTTATAATCTCTATTTGGGCATCTAGGACTTACATATTTATTTTTGCTACTGGGACAAATATATTTATCGTTAGACCCATACGTCCTCTCCCATTTAAGATCCCCACATACATTCCACGGTTTTCTACCACTTGATATCGCCTTACATGCATCAAATAGCAGAACACCCGAAGAATGTACGGATTCTAACACCGTCTTATTAATTAGGGTCCCCTGAGGATCTCCATTCCTGAGAGTCAACCAAATTGTACGAGGTTGATACTCTGGACTGAAGCACTTAGGTTCTCCTACTCCTAAATGGCACACACTATATTCTATATTTAAGTATCTACATCTCGATACATCTCCTTTACACTCGTATTGTGAATGCCAGATTAGGGTTTGGGAAATATGGTTACCTGTTCTCGTAGTCTTAATGCATACCTCACAGCTAGGAGTGTCGGTACCTCTACCTTCCTGAATATAAAAACACATATAAATAAACACTATCAAAAGCACATCTTTCGCCGTCATCCTCAGTCTTCGTCCGTGCGATGGAACCTCAGCTTCCAGGATGTGAGGGCTGCAGGGAATGGAGTTCTGCTCATCTTCACAGGTGTCCCTTCGAGACTTTCCTGGCTTATACACTATGTGATGGTAAGCGGACAGGCTTTATTATGGCCTTCTCACTCACACCTGTAACAATAAAATTTGTAATCCACAATAATTCCTCGTTACTCCGACTGAGTAGTGCGTTTTAACCGGATCTTGCAGGGATTCTCTGGATCTGCTGTAATTTGCCAAGAATCGACTGCTGCTGGTTTAACCCTGGAGTGATGTATCCACGGAGTCACTTCTGCTACTTTTATCGCTGTAGGGGTAGACAAAAGAACAACATAAGGACCTCTCCACTTGGGCCCTAACGGTACATTATTCCACTCTTTAATCCACACTTGATCTCCTGGATGATAACTATGAACAGGGGGATAAATATTCACAGGTAATCTATCTTGTACCCATTTCTGTACCTCCTCCATAGTCTTACCCAACTCTACAACCTGCTGCCGGGTAATTCCTTCTCCCAACTGACTCAAGTCCCCCCTTAAGTTACCAAGTACGGGAGGTGGTCGCCCATACATGATTTCAAAAGGAGAGAGGCCCATCCTTCTGGTAGGGGTACTGCGGATTCGCAATAAAGCTATGGGTAAGAGAACGTTCCACTTAAGTTGGGTTTCCTGACACATTTTAGCCAACTGGTTCTTTATAGTTCTATTCATTCTCTCTACCTTACCAGAACTCTGGGGTCTATATGCAGTATGAAGCCTCCACTTTATACCAAGCATATGAGTCAGTTGTTGTAGGCACTGGTGAACAAAAGCTGGACCATTGTCCGATCCTATAGAACAGGGTAGTCCATATCGGGGTATTATTTCTCGTAGCAGGAATCTCACAACTTCTCCTGCTTTCTCTGTACGAGTAGGACATGCTTCTACCCAGCCTGAATAGGTGCACACAATTACCAGCAGGTAACGATGTCCACCCGACTTAGGCATCACTGTAAAGTCTATTTGTAGATCGGACATGGGGAGTCCCCCCATAAACTGAACTCCTGGTGGCTTTACTGGTCCTTGTCTTGCATTATTCTTAGCACACGTTACACATCTGCGTACAATGGCCTGAGTCAAGTTGGACAATCTTGGTATGTAGAAATGTTTTCTAAGAGATTCTTCAGTACTGTCTCTCCCAGAATGTGTCCCGTTGTGATAGTTTTGGACAATTTCTACTGCTAGTGATGCTGGTATAACTATTCTTCCATCTTCTAGCTGATACCACTTGTTCTCCAAATACTTTCCCGGTTCAGTCTTTAACCACTCCTCTTCTTGAGCTGTATAAACTGGAGTCCATTGGGACAGTGGAGTTGGTATAAGAGCAGCTATATGCCCCACATACTCCTGTCTTCCTGATTCAGCAGCACGCTTAGCTGCACTATCTGCCATCCGATTTCCCTTGGTTACATCACCATCTCCTCTCAGATGCGCTCGACAATGTATGATACCGACTTCTTTCGGCTCCCACACTGCTTCCAATAGTTGTAGGATTTCAGCTGCGTACTTGATTTCTTTGCCTTCTGAATTCAGTAGTCCTCTTTCTTTATACAAAGCTCCGTGGGCATGAGTGGTTAAAAACGCATACTTAGAGTCCGTATAGATATTTACTCTTAAACCTTCAGCCAATTGTAACGCTCGTGTTAGTGCTATTAATTCTGCCTTTTGTGCTGATGTTCCTTTCGCCAGTGGCCGAGCTTCTATCACCTTGTCTATTGTTGTCACTGCATATCCTGCATAGCGGATCCCTTCTTTCACATAACTACTGCCGTCGGTGTAATATTGAACATCGGGGTTCTGGATGGGAAAATCACGAAGATCTGGTCTACTTGAAAATACTTCATCCATTACTTCCAAACAATCATGTTGACTTTCAGTAGGTTGCGGCAAAAGGGTAGCTGGATTTAAGGTGTTTACAGTCTCTAAATGCACTCTTGGGTTTTCACACAACATTGCTTGATACTTGGTCATACGGCTGTTACTAAACCAATGATTTCCTTTGTAATCCAACAACGTCTGTACTGCATGTGGGACTCGTACATAAAGTTCTTGACCCAGAGTGAGTTTATCGGCTTCAGCTACTAGCAGGGCGGCTGCAGCTACGGCTCTTAGACAAGGTGGAAGTCCGCTGGCCACTGCATCCAGTTGCTTAGACATGTAGGCAACAGGTCTTTGCCATGATCCCAAGTACTGTGTCAATACTCCCACAGCCATTCTTCTTTGCTCGTGTACATATAAGTAGAATGGTCGTGTGTGATCAGGTAGACCTAATGCTGGGGCACTCATCAAAGCCTTCTTCACATCTTCAAATGCCGTTTGCTGTTCTTGGGTCCATAGGAAGGGGTCGTGCTCTGTACCTTTGATAGCTGCGTACAGAGGTTTTGCTAGTATCGCATAACTGGGAATCCATATCCTACAGAAGCCTGCTGCCCCCAAGAATTCTCGCACTTGTCTTCTATTCTTGGGTATTGGTATTTGGCAGACAGCTTCTTTTCTCTCTGGCCCCATAATTCTTTGACCTTCAGAGATATGGAATCCTAGATACTTGACAGTTGGCAAACACAACTGAGCCTTCTTTCTAGACACCTTGTATCCTGCCTTCCAGAGAATGTGTAGTAGATCGTGCGTTGCTTGCTGACAGATTTCTTTTGTAACTGCTGCTATCAACAAGTCATCTACATACTGTAACAATACACACTCTCCTGGGATGGACTCGAAATCCAATAGATCTTGACTTAGGGCTGAACCAAATAGGGTAGGTGAATTTTTAAACCCTTGGGGCAGTCTTGTCCAAGTCATTTGGCGTTTTGAGCCCGTTACAGCGTTCTCCCATTGGAAAGCGAAAATACATTGACTTTCTGCGGCAATTCGGAGGCAAAAGAAGGCATCTTTGAGATCTAAGACTGTGAAGTAAGTAGCCCCGCCCGGAATTAAAGCAAGCAGGTTATATGGATTGGGTACAACTGGATGTATGCTAACAACCGCATCATTGACTGCTCTTAAGTCCTGCACAGGTCGATACTCATCTGTGCCGGGCTTTTGAACAGGCAGCAATGGGGTGTTCCAGGGGGAAGTACAGAATTTTAGGATACCATACCGTATGAACTTATCCAGATAGGATTGGATGTTCTTCTTAGCCTTCTGCGGAATGTGATATTGTCTTAGGCTCACTGGATAAACCCCATGTTTCAGTTCAATTTTTATTGGTGGAATATTGCGGGCCAGTCCTGGTGGGTTGTTCTCTGCCCAAACTCCTGGTATGTTAAACAATGTCTCATCACTCCTAGGGTTTTGGCTAGTCAACACTGTATAAAGTCGCCACTCTTCTTCCTTTGGTACGGATAAAGTCATAATACCTGAAGGTCCATTAAACTTTAAAGATGTTGTTCCATCTGGTAGGAACGTAATCTGCGCTTGTAATTTGGATAGCATATCACGTCCCAGCAATTGGACTGGACATTCAGGCATATAAAGGAATTGGTGTTTTACTACGTGGCCTCCCAATGTACAGAGTCGACTTTTAAGAACCGGTCTTTCAGCACTTCTTCCAGTTGCTCCTATCACAGTAATAGTCCTTCCAGATGGAGGAGCAACTAGATTAGTCACCACTGAATGTTCAGCACCAGTGTCGATCATGAACGCACTCCTTTTTCCCCCTATTGATACATCGACCATAGGCTCCGCTCGACCAAGGGGGATGGAGCCCGGTCGGTATCAATAGTCCTCCATGACCGTGTCAGCCAATCCTACAAAGTCCCTACCTTCTCTATCGCGGGACCTTTGCGCTGCTGGAATATACCTGTCTTCCCTAACACTTCCTCTGTTCCCATTACTCCCTCTATAACCATTACTCCCTCCGGGGCCTCCTCTACCTCTCGCTCTGCCTCTAAAGTTTCCGTAGCCTGCCCTGGGTTGGTCTCTCTCGTACTGCTCTCTTTGCGGACATTCGTTCCTCCAATGCCCTTCTTCCTTGCAATACGCACACTGATCCCTACTCAAAGGCTCCCTACTCCATCTATTATTGCCTCTATCTGGGCCCCGTTTATCTACGCCTGCGATCGCTACCGCTAGCATATCAGCCTTTTTACGCATCTTGCGCTCCTCCTCTTTCTTGCTTTCTGTTTCCCTATTCATATAAACCTTATTTGCTACCTCCATTAGTTGGGTGATGGACATACCTGCAAACCCTTCTAACTTTTGTAGCTTGCGCTTAATATCTCCGTATGCTTGGCTGACAAAGGCGGAGTTAACCATTCGGGAATTATCTGCGTCTTCCGGATTAAAGGGGGTGTACAAGCGGTACGCCTCCAATAATCGGTCATAAAAGACACTGGGCGCTTCATCGCTTTTCTGGATCACCTCAACTGTCTTCGACATGTTAATGGCTTTCTTTCCTCCGGCTTTCATGCCAGCAATTATAGCGTCTCTATAGGCTCTGAGTTGAACCATATCAGCACCATTTACGTTCCAATCGGGATCAGTGTTGGGATAATGTGTTGCGGCCCATGCTGCTGGATTAGCTTGATTCAAAGCACGGGCTCTATCTTCTAATGCTTTAATGGCTGCTTGATTTATTCTTGTCCTTTCCTCATTGTTAAATAAAGTCATTAGTAACTGCTGGCAATCAGCCCATGTCGGATTATGCGTCTGTACTATTGAGGTGAACAGATCAGTCATGGCTTGTGGTTTCTCAGTATACGAGGAATTGTGGGTCTTCCAGTTTAAAAGGTCGGTAGTGGTGAAAGGGACATATACGAAGACAGGGTCAGCGTGTGCCATTTGACCTGCGGCATCGATATAAGCTGACCCGGGATTTAAGCGAAGAGGCATCTGATAGTGCTTTAATTGTTGGGCACCAGTCAACTGTCGGGTTTGGATGGGGCTACGTAGGGAAGCGTCAGTCATGGGTTCCGGTCGGGGAGATATAGGGTATGGGGATGTGGGAGGTTGGTTTTGGGAAAAGGTAGTGAATAGAACACTTCGGGCCGAGCTAGATGAAGCTTGACCGGAAGTCTGAAGTGGCGCCAAATCAGGATATTCGTTTCTAATGGGGGTGGGTTCTGGTTCCGGAAGGGGAGATTTAGTACGAGGGGGGGTGGATCCTGTACTGGAGGAGGAAGCGGAAGTGGATGAGGGTAATGAGGGAAGGGTTACAGGACTTCCTGTATTTGCGTCACTTCCTCTTACCGGAAAGTAAGGGGGCGGCAAAGGGATCTCGGACTCAGGGGGCGTGTCCAAAATGGGCCTAACACCAGTCCTAGTGGACGAGCAAGTCCTAGCTACCATGAGGCGACACTGCTCCTCGTGGCATGTCCGGAGCCATTTTGGCGAGTCATTTACGGCCTGTCTCCAACAATCAATATAAGGAAACTGGCCGTAAAGTTCAGGCCTACCTGATACAGCCACGTGTAAGCGCTGTACCAGAGTTGGATCCAAACTGCCACGTGGCGGCCATGCCGCAACCAAAGTAGGCCACTCCCTAGTGCACAAAGTGACCAAACGTACAGGGGACATCTTAACCCCAAAATCACAAACTTTGAATCCCTTTTTAAAATTCTTAACCATACATCCTAAGGGATCCGGAATCGTTGACTGCGACGCGCCCATATTTAACAGTGGAACGTCGTCGACAACGATTACTATACACGCGTACTATTCAACAGTCACACCCGTTTCCTCTGGCAACAGCACCACGTGGTACGGTTACCAAGTGAAACGTACACAATAACAATAAACACTCAGGGAATTCCCGTACACACACAGCTGCTACACCAGTCACTATATAATCAATATTATGCCCTTTGGCGTAACTACACAGTCACCCACGCTATAATTCTCTATATACGAATTACCCGTCTATAACACACCCAGTAACATCGTCTTTTACAAATAGCGGTTACAGTACGGTTAGCATAGGTCAAAGCACAAGTTAAGGTCACAATACAATTATTAGTGGTTATGGTGTTAAACATGCAATGGACGACAATGATTAGTACTTATTATACAATGTCAGTAAATATACAGGGTTATGGTACCGTGCACTATAATACAGCAACACACTATCAACACTCTCGCTAGACGGCTGAGCTCGCGCTATCTAACAAGATATACACTTTACTAAAACAATCGTTTAACACATTTACAATTCCCAACTAAACTATTGGCCAGTACCTTGAATGGACTACCTAAAACTATATACACCCGTTTTGGTTAGCCACACTGCCCAATCACCACATATATAGCGAGCTAGAGAACCGAATTTACACAGGCGCCTCTTAGTCGCACTATACAACGAGCTAGAGAACCGAATTTACACAGGCGCCTCTTAGTCGTACTATCAAAAGTCTAGTGGGTTCCAAATTTACACGCCTTCCCACTTAGCCCAGATAGGATGAGAACTAGCGAACCGAATTTACACAGGCGCCGCTTAGTCTCCCGGTCCCTCCGACCTAGCGAACGTAATATACACCCTAGAACGCTAGTCTAGACAAGACACCGGTGTCCGGCTAGGGCTATCTTACACCTGGACCCCGCCTGACTAACCAAATCAAACGGTCTGACTAAAGAGCGTTCGATCGAGCGGTGCGCCTTCGCTCCTTCCCTCCGACAGAGGGGGCAGATACAGATTCAAAAACCCCTTTGGGCCTACCGCACAATCGGTATACCCCTAGCGGGTCCTGCCGTCTAAAACAGCAGTTATCTTACCTCCTCGTTCCTGAACCTGAGTTCACACTCATCGACGGGGACACCCCAGCACTTCTCACGTAGAGGCCGATGATCTCCTGGACAACAGACCAGTGGCGCCGAGACGAAGGGAGGTCCACGCAGAAGTTCAGGGGTGCAGCCGTAGAGAACGTGGGCAAAGATAGACCGTCTCACGCCTCTGCCTCTCAGCTACCGTTGAACGATGAGCTTCCCGGCCAATGCACCAAATGATACCGGAGAAACTGACGGAAGCCAAGCACAGAGAGATGGACACAGGTTTCTTCAGGAAGGAAGAGATTCTTTATTGGATCACCGATCGGGACTCAGAGGGACTAGCGTCACCAAAATACAGCAAAGTCTGAGTACTGAATACATAGAGTACATTCCTTATATAGCACTGTAGCTCCTCCCACAATTAACTACACCCACACATACCCTTAACCTATTTAATAAATAGAGTCTAAACTCATCCATCCGGTCTAACCACGTGGCTCATCTGATACAAAGGAGAGGGACGCGTAATTCCAGTTCTTACATTCCTGCACCTGGTCAGTACAGTGATGACAGTATCTTAGCTACGTGTAATTAACCAACTGATACTACAAACACATATACATACATATGCCTTGTGGCAATCTTAGCCTGCTAAACTTGTATTTTACTGGAATTACATCACAATACTACATCCTGTATTCTCGCACATGCTCCGTACACTACTGATCGTATCTTGCCACGTGCAACCAACTGATCGATACGTCAGCATATGCACGTACACATGCCACGTGGTAATCTCGGCCTACTAAATTTATTTTTACCGAGATTCCACCACACTAGATGTATAATGTTAGCCTGAATTAATAATACAAAATTGTGCATGTTTTTCTCAATACCCCGAATGTTCCTCGGGATGTATAGCATGAGGAATGCTGTTGGGCCACCTCAAGCGTGTTTGTAATGTCATTATGCACTGCAAAAATACAAAAATAATAAATAAATAAATAATAAAAAAATAAAAATAAATCTATTCCAGCTTACACTCCAAAACTGCGTGTCGTCCTGTTATTGGAGAGAAAGAAGATTTACTCCTGTGTCTGCTGTTCCAGCTTGCAGGGGATTCAACTGGGAAAGTCCTTGTAAGGACTAGAGCTATTCCCCATTTGGCTCCAGGAAGGAGCGGTTCCAGGGCCCCAGTCAAGTCACGACGACTGTGGGCAGAAGTGCTGTGGTTTGTCCCCTGTTCCAACTAGGAAGCAGTCCGTGGCGGAGGTACCCAGCTGGGGTACAGGGAGCTCCGTTACAGTAAGTTATCAGCTATAGGCCTGAAACTTAACAGATTATCGGTATCGGCTCTAAAAATCATGTTGTTATATTTGTATAAAACTAGCATTAACTATTACAAATATCCATGCTTTCTATATCACTATTTTGTGGTAAAACAAAAAAATAAATAAATAAACAGCAGCAGTAACTCTTTACATAATATCGATAAAAGCTCCAAGTAAAGTGCTTACATAGGATATATATATATACATCAAATACAATACTCTGTGCAATTATTAATAATTAAAAGGAAAGTATTTTATTTTTTCCCATGTAGTTCTAATATGTTAAAAGATTACTTTAGGTTTACTTTAGGTTATTCTTTTTTTAAATATTCAATTTTCATATGTGCACTCATCTTGGCAGAACTCTTGCCCCGACAATCTCACAAAGAAGTACCACACGTCAGCCTCAAAGGGTGTCTGATGGTTAGCAGCAGATAAAGAAACAGAGTGAGATTGTTGGGTCTGCTAAAGATGACGGGGCCACAGTCAACTGCCAAGTAAAAAAAAAAGAAGCAGAAACATCCATCTGCGTTGAGGAGCCTTGCGACGGCTCTGCACATATAAGCGTAGTCTTGGCCAAATCCTGCAGATGTGATAAATCTAGCTGACAAGCGGCCAAATTGTAGCAGTTAATTATCTTTTCATGTTGTGTTCTTCTGTTATTCTTTTTGTTACCTTTGTCTAAACCATGTCTACTAACTCCAATAAACTACCGGAAGTCAACCCCGGCATAAGTCTCCTCTCTGACCTGCTCAGAAACATGACAGTGATGCAGAGAAATCAAGCCACATTGAATGGTTTGTATATCAATTGCTACCATCACAAGCCTCTTTTAGGGGCTCTTGGGACCAGGGCCATAGTCTGTGGGCATGAGGCTGACCTTTTAAGCCTCTCCAAAAGACCATGGTATAGGTCCAGGAGCTTCTGTCACACAATATATATGTTTAATAATTTACTTTCTGTATGTACTTTTTTTTTTGTTCTACTGGTGATACACTAAAGACAAACCTCTATTTATTATTATTATTGCCATTTATATAGCGCTAACAGGTTCCGTAGCGCTTTACAATATTATGACAGGGGGGATTTAACTATAAATAGGACAATCACAAGAAAACTTACAGGAACGATAGGTTGAAGAGGACCCTGCTCAAACAAGCTAACAGTCTATAGGGACTTTTGTGTGTCCTAGAGTTTATTCACCAGTTTTCATAACACATGATGCAGTTGCTTAATGGTGGCTTTTTCTTTAGAATTGTCCTATGTATCCATGCCAAAGCAAAAGGCTTACTGATCTCCATGTTGTGACAGCAACAATAAGGTTTGCAGAGGGCATTGCTATGGGTTGGTGCCCCATAAACTCATTATTATAAGCTCTGGCATTAGAACACAGATAAGACAAATTTTCTTTTATTTTATTTTTTCTGCATGTGCAATGTTTGCCCTTGGTTTACCTTGCCTGGACTGGATTGTGATGCCATTTGCAAAATGTTTCATATAACCATCACTTTACAAAAAATAAAAATAAACAGTTGACGCATTAAAGATGATTTTATGGTGTAAAGACAAATGACAGGTACCCTCTCATATAACCTGTTTGTACTATCAATTCAAGCATTTCACCATTAAAATTGCCTGCAGCCTGACCAAGAACGATTCTTTTTTTTTTTTATATATCTTTGAGTTTCAAAACTGAGTCACAAAATACAAAGTTAAACTGAGCAGTAATATGACCTAAGAACTTTGTGTTGGCATTACATATTGAGTCTTGCTCTTTGGGGGTACACTGACTTTGTATTGTGCTATCCTGCCCTGACCTCCCTCGTAACCTTTTCTCATCAACGTTCATTTTTTTTTCTTTCTTCTAAGTTCCGCTTACCGACCTCTGTGCAACATCTGCTCTACATAACTAAAGTGCATTATCCATCTGCTGCTAAGGATTTATAACCACTGTTAAATGTAGAAATTCTATTTAGTTATCTGTGACCTGTTTTCTTACTATATTTCTTTCCATATATTGATACATTGTCATGGTGTGTTTACCTATTGTTAAGTTTTTTATGAGACTTTAAAATACAGATTACATAGAACTCTTTAGTGCCGTGCCGATTATCGTTTGTAAAGGTCATACATTTACGATTAACTGTCTCCTCAACAAACATTGTAATGTGTGTTGAATAGAAAGAGGCTAAGTTCATCTCAAACGTAATAGCAATGGGAAGTTTTAGTTATCCAATTTTGGCAAAGCATAATTTAGCGTGTTTAATTTATTGCCGAATTTGTCAGTGTTTGTTTCTCCACAATTAGCGGCAAGCCGTTGATAATAGAATAAATAAGCTTTAAAGGAACACTACAAGGCACCATAAAATTGTATTACGTGAACGGTTTAACCCGGAAAGAAACGCTGGTGCCAGGGACCCCCGGCACCAAAACAACTTCATTCTGATGGAGTGCCTGGAGATTCCTTAATTATGATGAGTAGTAATGAAGGGGGAAGGGGGTTGGTATCACATTATTCCCCCACCTCCCATTTTCAGTGTTGTAGTTCTGAGGCTTCTTTGACAAAATAACAAAATAACTAATGTGTTTGGGAGCAAATCCAAATGATTATGTAAAGATGGAATAGAAGGTCAATTTCCTGGAATCCCACGTGGAAATCATGGAAGTATGGAAGAAAGTGACAAAATATTTGAAGCCCAAAGTGCTCCAGAGGTAAGTGTACTTTGGGCTTCAAATATTTAATTCAGTTTACCCTTCAGCTTTCACATGGGATAGTGAAAAGATAACCGGTATTGGTAGACATTCCAGATCGGTTTTAAATGGTTACTCCAGCCACAATGACCACTTCAGCTTTTAGAAGAGGTCATAGTGATAGAAGCCTGGATGTGCAGGGTTTCAGCTTGATATTGGCAATTTCTTTTCTGGGCTACCTAATATCCATAGCCTTCCAACCTCCCACCCATATCCTCTACTGATACTTTTTTTTCCCAACCCACCCTCCCTTATCCTCTTTTCTCTCCCTCTATGTGCCCTTCCCCTTGTGGGTTCAGATCCTTCTCTTTGAAAAGCCTTTGATTGGACCTCGGCCTGGCTTCAGTGATATCAGATGTCGACGTGCAAAGCAGTACTGGAGCTTTGCCCAGTACTGTATAAAAACAAGTAAAACCCTATTTTGAATTGCTCCTTTTTTTCGGGGAAGGGGGGCTGAAATAATAATGCCAATAGCAGTGGACAAAGTTGCTAGGAGTGGAGAATCTTACAAAACATGATCTGAGAGACTGGAATTTGGAGGAACTTTAAAAGAAAGCCCTTTATACCAATACAACCCAGGATCCTCCGGGACGCCGGACAGAAGGGACTGCATTAGTTACTACCTTATAGAAATGATATGCTGGTAAATATGTAAGCGAATATAATCATTCACCCTTACTTCTCATTGTTTGATTTAAAGGAACGCTATATGGCCAGAAAAACAAACATGTATTCCCGACACTACAGCGTTAAAACCACCATTTAGGTATCTTGCCTCCCTTCCCCTCGTCCTCCTTAAAAGGTAATAAAACTGGCCCTACCCCCGATCTGCCACTGTGCAGACATCATCAAAACGTACATCATCATCAATGCATCTCTATGAGGAGAATTCAGCGTCTTACTGCTGAGCATGGAGACGCTGAACAGCAGTGCTGCCCCAGGAAGCACCTCCAGTGGCCATCTGAGGAGTGACCACTTGGAGGTGTCCCTAGGGGACAATGTAAACACTGCCTTTTCTCTAAAAAGGCAGTGTTTGCATGAAAATGTCTGAAGGCAATAATTATACTCACCAGAAGAACTACATTAAGCTGTAGTTGTTTTGGTGACTATAGTGTCCCTTTAATAAATTAACTTGTTTTATCACTATGACCCTGTGACGAAATGCCTTTTGTCACTGGGTTTATTGGTGACAAGATGTCCTTTACCCCTGGCTGCTGGAGGAGCCTGATTGCCAGCCTCTTACCTGTTGACTATGGTCTCTGGGAGATTTGGCCCTTCAGGTGCAACATTTTGGCATATTGGTTTTGTATGGTGCTGCTGCTGGCCCTTTAAAAAACATCCATGGACATATTATGACTTTTAGGAACAATGTCCCTTTAAGATTGTGTAGCAGATTGCATTCAGGCTGTCTTCAATATTATGTATGCTATTATGTGTTCGGTAAATTGTAAATGTGTAGGTTCTATGTGATAAATGTAACAGTATGTATTTTTATGTCTTTTATTGTCCTTTGTCTGCCATGTGGTTAATGGAGTTTTGCCTCTGTCCTTGGAGATAATTGGATTACTTCCCAATTATCTCCAGGATAGAGACTCTGTGGAACTTGTTTTGGGCAGAAAAGCCATGCTTCATTTGGTCACAAAGGACTTTCCCTTAACTTTTGAACCACTGGTCTGATTCGTGCATTTTTTAATATGTTGTTCCCCTGAATTGATTGATTGTGAATATGTATTTTTATGGAGATTGGATGTATGGTTTTAGAGTTATGAAAGTTGGGTAAAAAGTATGTTTTAACTGTATATGTAATTGGGTTACCTCCCAGGATAAGGGGAGGGAATCTGTGGGTTGTAACTGAGATGTTATTGGTTGTTTTATACCTCCCTGTAAGCGGTCCTGTATTGGCAAAGATTGTAATAAAAACCAGACTGGGTGTGCCAGCACCTCAAATCATCTTGTACCTTCATGAAGTTTCGGCTCATGTTTGGGGGATTGGAGAACTACACTCTGGGGATTGCTATAATCACTGAGCTCTGCTAAGAGCTTGTTCCTGTTCCTGCTCTCTGGAATTCGGAGAGGTCCACCTACTGGAAGCTGGACCCTGGTCTTGGGTCCAGAGTGGGTGGAGTCGGCGAGACCCCAACCAAGCTGCGGCAGTTCGTGGGGTCTGCAGTGGTTATGGTGTCAGGCAGAGTGCTTGGAGACCTCGGAAAGCACTAGGAGCATCCGTCACAGCAAACATGACTTATCGCTTTGAGGGCGACGCTTACAGGAAGGAGGTAGAGAGGCGGTTAACCAGGTACGGCCCAAATATTTCGGTAGAGACGCTCCTGGCCACCGTGCGCAAGTTGGATGAGGAGAATCGAGCGGCATGGGAATTGCTGCAGCAACCAGCATCCCAGGGAGAGGAGATTATCGATCCCTCGTCCCTGCAGCAACCAGCATCCCAGGGAGAGGAGATTATCGATCCCTCGTCCCTGCAGCAACCAGCGTCCCAGGGAGAGGAGATTGTCGGTCCCTCGTCCCTGCAGCAACCAGCATCCCAGGGAGCCGAAGGTGCCGTCCTTCATCCCTAGCGGCAGTGTGTACCCCAGAGAGCAGAAGGTGCCATCCTTCCTCCCCAGCGGCAGTGTGAGTCCCAGAGAGCAGAAGGTGTCGTCCTTCCTCTCCAGCGGCAGTGTGAATTCCAGGGAGCTGAAGGTGTCGTCCTTCCTCTCCAGTGGCAGTGTGAGTGCAAGAGAGCAGAAGGTGTCGTCCTTCCTCTCCAGCGGCAGTGTGAGTTTCAGGGAGCCGAAGGTGCCATCCTTCCTCCCCAGCGGCAGTGTGAGTCCCAGAGAGCAGAGGGTGTCGTCCTTCTTCTCCAGCGGCAGTGTGAGTTCCAGGGAGCCGAAGGTGCCGTCCTTCCTCCCCAGTGGCAGCGTGAGTTCCAGGGAGCCGAAGGTGCCGTCCTTCCTCCCCAGCGGCAGTGTGAGTCCCAGAGAGCAGAAGGTGTCGTCCTTCCTCTCCAGCGGCAGTGTGAGTTCCAGGGAGCTGAAGGTGTCGTCCTTCCTCCCCAGCGGCAGTGTGAGTCCCAGAGAGCAGAGGGTGTCGTCCTTCTTCTCCAGCGGCAGTGTGAGTTCCAGGGAGCCGAAGGTGCCGTCCTTCCTCCCCAGCGGCAGTGTGAGTTCCTGTTTTAACCCTCAAAGTGAAGTGTCGTCTCATTCTTGGGGGAGGATTTATTGCATGTCGTTTCAGTTTGACTGCTAGGAGTGCAAACCTATTCGTATGGTTCCTATTCAACTGTCTACAGCATTCAGAGGCTTGAGAGGATTTATCTGCTTCTCAGATTCGGTGATTGTGGTGTCTGCCAGAGTGCTTGGAGTCCTCAGGAAACACTAGGAGCATCCTTCAACGGAGGTACCCAGTCGGGGTGCCAGGCGATCCGTTACAAACCCTATGAGTTTTTTCCTTGTTTTTTTCCCCCTCCCCATTTTCTCTTTGCGTGTATAAGAGTGTATGAACTTGTGGGAATTGTAAACCAGGTGTTTTATTTCAGGGAACCTGTTTTTCCATAGGTAGCACGGTACTTTTATGTGTATATCAAAAGAGTTGGAGAAACCCTTTAAGCAACAAATTGTTTCAAAAGATTCCATTAAACAACCTTTTATGTTTTCTTCCTAGGTACACAGAACAAATGACAGGCCTCACATCAACACATTCCCTACAAGGGCATATTCCTTGAGCTTTCAATGTCATACCTTTTGTTATGGTTACATTTCACAGAAACTGCTGTGTAATGTGCATCCGTGCGATAATGAATCGGTTCTGTCCCCTTACATTCAGTTGATTCATATTCATTTTACAAAGCCAGCTTTCTTTAATATTTTTGTTGCAATTATCTTGCCTCCCCTAACCGCATAGGGTTACAAAGTCAAAATAATGCATGCAAAATGGGATCAGGACATGCCCTTGGGTAAGTCAGAGTAGGTTTAATAAATCACATTGCTTCAGTGCTGAATACAAAAGAACATTTTGTTTAATTCTAAAGTGAAAATGCATATCAATATAGATTGAAGGGTGGCACTATTAATGGTTTTCAATCAGGGGTAGTCAACCTTTTAATACCTACCGCCCACTTTTGTATCTTTGTTGATGGTAAAATTTCCTTACTGCCCACCAGTACCACAGTGCCCAATTTTAAAGGGCAAGTGTGATTTTGTTTTAGTTTTTTTAAGAAAGGAGGGTTTTTTTTTTTAAGGATGTCCTTTTTTATTTGCTATGTGTGTCTGTGAGGTGGTGTGTGTGTGTGTGTTTGTAGGGTGTTGTGTGTGGGTGAGAGATATGCAGTGTGTGGGTAAGGGGGGCAGTGTCTGTGTGCAGGGGTGTCAGGGCTCCCCGTTCTTCTGACAGCATGGCAGCACAGGAACTAAGCGACAGAGATATTGAAAACGTACCCTGGTCGCAGCAAACCGCTGCCCGACATCCTTCCGTTCCGGTCCCCAGCGAGTATGACGTTCCTAGAGACGCCAGCCGCTGCAGTTCCGGTTTTAATAGTAAACTCGCCTTCGCCAACATCAAAGATGGCGCCAATGTGCGTGCGACGTCACATCATAGACACGCGCGCTCACGCACGTTTTCGGGTGAGAGGCCAGAGATAACCAATTACAGCCTCAAGAGGGTTATTTAAACCTAAATTACCTTTTGGTGAGTGCCCTGTCATGGTTTCCACTAGCTGGTTATCCGAGAGTGTGTTCCTGCTTGTGTTTTTTCTGGTATTTGACTTTGGCTTTGTTTTGACTTCCTGATTTCAGGTATTCTTGACTTCTGACTTTCCTCATCAGTGTCACATTATGTGTCCCTGACCTCGGCAAGTATTTTGACTACTCTCCCATACGTTAAGTCCGGTCATTCTAAGGTACGTTTAAACGTTATCCTTAGTCCTAGTTGTTATACTATTCTGCGTGCTGAAAAAAAAGTTAGTAGCCAGGGTTTTCAATGTCAAAAATACAATTCTTAAAGGGACACTATAGTTACCAGAACCAATACAGCTTATGTAGTTTTTTTGAAGTCCTATAGCCTGTCCCTACTCCCTGCACGGTTTTCAATGTAAACACCGTATTTTCAGATAATAGGTAGTGTTTACATTGGTGTCTAGTAACACCTCTATTGACAGTCACTCAGACAGCCTCTAGAGGTGCTTCCTGGGTCATAGACGGTTTCTATAGACGTAACCAGTCACTAATTAGTGGATCCAGCGAAGCATTGTTGTATATGCAACATTATGTAGAACAAGTTTACCTGGTCACGCTAGAATTTCTTGGCTACATTTTTAGGATATCTGAGAGATCATGGATTGGTGGCTAGTTCATTTCAACAAAATACAGTATGACTGCACAAAAAGCCTAACCGATAAAGAGGTACAGATTTCTAGATTTAATTTTCTTTTTCACACCTCCCTAATACATATTTGTTAAATATACACCCTGTTCCAAATTATTATGCAAATTATATTTTTCTAATTTACCTAAATAATTGATGTAAATAACAGTCAGCATAATTCTCATATTATCAACTATTAAGAGTACAATTCAAATTTTATTGAACAAACCTCCTAATGATAACAGTATTTTTTTAAACATAAAAAAATTGCAACGCACTGTTCCAAATTATTACGCACAGTAAGTTTCAAAACACTTTATAGGTTGTAAAGAACTGAAAATGGTCTTTTGTTGTGTTTGCAGCATACTTACTGAAATCAAAAGCTATTTCAATCAAACTTATAACAACATTTTATCTTTTTAAACATTTTAACAGGTCACGTTACATTTTAACATAGGACTCCTCATTTGATAGCAGCTTCACAAGTCTTGCATCCATTGAACTTGTGAGTTTTTGGACAGTTTCTGCTTGGATTTGTTTGCAAGATGTCAGAATAGCCTCCCAGAGCTGCTGTTTGGATGTAAACGGCCTCCCACCCTCATAGATCTTTTGCTTGAGGATGCTCCAAAGGTTCTCAATAGGATTGAGGTCAGGGGAGGATGGAGGTTGACAAGTCAAATCTGGTGATATTTAAAAATATATTTACAATCCTGGGAAGAGACAGGCTTTTAAAAATGTTTAGTTACGACTAAGGAAACTATTTTCCACGCTCCTCAGGTTATATCTATCATATTTATGACATATTTTTATATTGCCAATATGTATTTGTAGCTTATGATACATGCATACAAAAACAAGAGTGTTGGAAGGACAAACTACCGCCAATCTATAGAGTGGAGCACATCTAATGATGTGTATATACAATAAAATGCCTAGTTGGGAACAGCAAATAATTTTAAAAAAAGAAAAAGATCTCTATTGTGCAGATAACTTTAAATTTGAAAGACCTCTATGTGAAGTAGTGATGGTTCAATGTACCGTTTTAAAAACCTATAGTGTAAAGAGTTAGAAAATGTGGGGACTGGGATGCAGTAGTCATAGCAAGGGGACTAAGAGTGTGTATATATATATATATACACACACACACACATACATACACATATATATATTTCTTGCAATGTAGAATAACCGGTAACATAGTTAAGGTAGTATATGCAGTTAACTAGTTTTACTATATCAGCAGTAAGAAGTGTGTTAAAGGTTTCCAACCATAATAGGAGAATGCCGGCCATAGGTCAGCTGTCAGTGTGTATTATGGCTATCACTCTAGCCGTGTTCTGCTGGGATTGGGCAACTAAACAAGGCATAGCAGCAAAGGGAGTCAATAGTATAAATGTGAGAAAGCAGGACAATAATACAGAAAAGCAGCAGAATGAACAATGCCAAATCGTAAAAATATAAATAGTTTGGAGGGATAACAATGAGAAAACAAAGTCAACAGCAATAATGACGAAAGTAACAACAGAAATTAAACAGGAAATAAATGAAAGTCATGAGAGAACGAAGAAGTTGTGCGTAGGTCAAAGAAGAGATAAGGAGTGAAGTCATTCAAGGTCAAATTTTAAGTTGGCAGCCTTACCGCGGAGGATTCACAATTACTAGGCAGGAATATATATGTGCCACACCTGAGTCATTAACAGCTTCGTAATCAACAGCGCTAACTCTTAACATTGCATTGCGGGGGATTGATTGAATTGGTTTTTTTTTTTTGTTTTGACTATTTACTAAGCAGCAGTGTTAACAATACATGAATACTAGTACATGTGTGTGTGCACAAAAAATCCATGGAAGCTACTCCTACATGTTTAATACTGCTGACTCCAGCTAATAGTGATGTTAATTACGTGCTTGGGGCAAGTTGCACCGCTAGCACATGTGACATTGGCAGCCCAGAACTCTGATCCAAGCGGTATAATGTCTATTCTGTGCATAAATAGTGCTGACAACAGATGTGAAAAGCACCTGCAAAGGGAACCTAGCTCTCCCCTCCCACCGGGCAGTATTGGTTATTAAAAAAATAAACCTCCTCCACACCTTTTAATGCACGGATGCTCTCCAAACCAGCAGTTGGTCTAATTATTATTATCATTTATATAGCGCCAACAGATTCCGTAGCGCTTTACAATATTTTGAGAGGGGGGATGTAACAATAAATAGGACAATTACAAGAAAACTTACAAGAACATTAGGCTGAAGAGGACCCTGCTCAAATGAGCTTACAGTCTATAGGACTAATCACAGGTATGTCTATGAGAAGCCTGTAATCAGACCACACATGGCCCCTGTGAAGTCAGGAGGGGCACAGAGCTTCGTCCAGCGCTGGATTTAAGGTCAGTAAAAACCGATTTCAGGTTTAACTACACATTGAGGGGGAGCGTCCCCATACTATCCAGTAGGGCATAGAAATGTCCCACCTCTCAATAAGGTTGTAGTATACCTTTAACATACAATAAGAAGGTAAATAAAGGTACACAAATCAATTTAACAGTGGGTTACATGTTATGCTTTTTTTTTTTTTACTTTATCTGATTTGAACTCAGATGCTTTTCTTTGTTTGTTGGGCCATATCTTTTCATGCAAATGCTTTCATTTTGTATTGTCCTTTTTTATATTTGTAGTTAAGCATTATTGTGATGCTATGGAAAGGTCATGGTATTTAGAGATGCTTGATGGAGCAATACTACACAGAAATACAATGTGTGAGCAGAGAGCAAGCAGATTGTTTGACAAGTCATGAGCCTGTAACCCAAGGCAGCAGGAGGATGATTATTCTGTAAACTAGAAATTGTGTCATATTGACCAGGAAATGTAAATTTCAAGGCACAATTAGGTTGCGTTAGATGATTTCCAATACTGGCTATTTTGGCATAGGAGTTGCAAAGACCAACTCTCCATGGTTCTCTGTTGAGCGTATAAACCCCATTAACATGTGTTTTGCATTATAGCACATGGATTATTCCACTTTAACCCCTTAAGGACCAAACTTCTGGAATAAAAGGGAATCATGACATGTCACACATGTCATGCGTCCTTAAGGGGTTAAAGTGGCTCGGTCATCTCCCTCCCCTCCCCCCAATAAAAATTTGAACATTTCATAAAGAAAAAGACTGTGTTTGAATTTATAACAATACTAAGTAGGGTCTACTTTATCTTATGATAAATTAAATTGGAAAAAAAAGAACTCCAAGTACAGGACTGAGGTGGGCTCCTGGTAGATGAAACATTAGGAACTGAAGATTGCAGTGCGTGTGGGGGACAACATAAGGTTCATTATAGTTCAGCTCCACTGCACCCCGGGCCATGGCGCACCAAGCCATGCAGTTACCATTGGGGGGGGGGGGGGGGGGGGGGGACTGCCTTCTCTATGAGATGTTTATTGGCACAGGTTTTTGCCACACATGCACAATAGCCTCCCAATGCTTTCCTATGGGAAAGCATTGCACTGACCGTGTTAATCAAATTTTTATGATCTCAGCCAAGTAGGAGGAGCGGGGGTTGAGCCATCAGCGGCATTTATTACCTTTTTAATGGGGGGAAAGAGGACCTGACATCTAACAGGGTTTTTTTTTTTTTATTATTATTTTTTTTTTTTTTTAACACTATAGTGTCAGGAATACACATTTGTATTCCAAACACTATAATGTACCGTTAAGCATGTTATTCTTTATATAAAATTTTCACCTACAGAGCTCTGCAAATGTGGAATTATCCATCAGGTGAAATCAATTCTGCTATGCCTTAAAGGAGCACTTGGATTTGAAAATTCCCATTTTGAATGCATTATCAAAATGCCTTAACAACTAATCCAATATAATAAAAGGTTATTGAGGAGTGCAAAAACTCGAACATGGCTGTTAAGGAAACTGGATATCTAAGAGAATATGAAAAATTTAAAATCACTAACCCAGCTTTTAGTGTGTGTTATAGCAGGTTGTGAATACAGAATGAAATACTAGTCCACTGATCGAAAGACATTTACCCAAAGGTGGTTATGTTTGGTATACAAGTATGGCATTCAATTGCTATATTAGTATAACAAATAACAGCTACCATGTTTCCCTGAAAATAAGACATTCCCCGAAAATAAGACCTAGCTGTTCGCTAATCTATGTCAGGGAATTTTCCCCAAACATAGATTCGCGGCATTCCATTTGCGAGTAAGCTTATCTATGTTCGTAAAAGTTTCCCTGACCATAGATTTGCAGGATTCTGTGCCCTATTAAATTAGTCTATGTTCAGGGGAATTCCCCCGTACATAGACCTGCATTCTAGCACACTTCCCCCCCCAAAATAAGACCACCTTTGAAAATAAGCCCTAGTGGGTTTTCTTTTTTTGGGGGGGGGGAAGAATATAAGAGCCAGTCTTATTTTCAGGTCAAACACAGTAGTTCTTTGTTATGGGGAATAACAGACTTTTTTTTCTCTATTAGTTAGTTTCATTCTGTACATTGTGTGCTTGTGAGAGATGAGCACAAATAAAAATGTTAAAGGCAAACACAGCTAAACTGAACTTCTCGCCAGTTGTCCTCTGGGGACTGAAAAAGGAAAGCAGAACCAACTGTGGGCTATGCGGTCGGACTCTGCTTTAGTATGCAGATGAGCAAGGCAAGTCCCCTTCAATTTGTTAGTGTTCTCTATACCCTAAATATATATATCACTCCTTACAGTCCATGCTATATTGCTTTTATGTTTTTAGGAATAGGTACCACTTTGTCCATTTTACTGCGTTTTTTTTTTTTGTTTGTTCGTTTTTTTTTACCATTTGTGTGCGATCACCTTATTTTTATTCAGAATTTACATTATGTGTATGAGTGTTTTCTAGTGACATAACACAGGTTGTTTTATTGTGGCGCCAAATATCCTGAATTGTATATTTAAAGTCCCCGGAGCAGTACGTGACGATCAGCCAATGCCCACTCAGAAGGTTTGTTGCTTAAGCCAGGAGGAGAGAGGAGAGGCCACAAGGTAGCCCCAGCTGAACAATGGTGTGTTGTGGGGCAGCCACTAAGTACCGACTGCCGTCTCTCAGTTTCCAAGAGGAGATGCGAGGCAGGTAGTGACATCCAGGGGCACCCACTCGTCGCTGCTTCCTTTGCCCACGTCCTGGCAACCATGCCTTGTGGAGGTACTCCCTGGGTCATTGCCACCACAGGTATGAGTGATGTCTCCCAGCTCTGCCCATTTTCCAAAACAGACCAAGCAGGCCCATTTCAGGAACTCTTGCCGAGTCGCAATTTTGAGGAGAGTGTGGCAGCTTCCGCAAGTTTTTTGTTCCAGCTTTGACTGCTTGTTTCTCCATCAAATGTAGCTGGTCCCAGCAAGCTACACTCAGAGGTTGTGAATGTCAGAGAGGCAGTCAGGAACCTTCTCGGTGCAGACTGCTGCCATTTTACGTAAATACAATGTAAAGCTGCACGTCTCCCTATGCCCAAACACAGGTGCCCTTTATCGTGGAGTCAATCAAGATGCAATGCTGTGGTGGACAAGGATGATCACCACCGGTCGTAGGGGTACAAACAATGAGGTCAGCTGTCTCTGCCAGCCGGATCACCGCTACGCTGCAATCCCAAAATGCCAGAGTTCCATCAATGTGAGCAGACACGCCAGCAGGTGTTTGGTGACCTAGTGACATAACAGGAACACTGCCCACAAAAAAAAAAAAAAAAATATTATGTATCGTTATTTATGGATAATCACAGCTTAAAAGCATGTTACATGAGAAGCACACCAGCCATGCATCTGCCCAGTATGGCAGCTAGGGCTGCCCCCCTATCCCCTGATTTCTAATCTCAATATTGAGGGCCAAGTCTAAGCACACAATAACAAAGGGCAGATAACCTGTTTTTCAGGATCATATATTCTAGATCACCATGCCCAATAAATTCTAGGATATACCTGAGCACCTTACTCATATTTCAAAAGAATATATATGCTGTCTAAATATAAAAAAGGTTATAAAAAAAAAAAGGTATATAATAGACTGTGTGCTCTCTAAAATTACAGTAAACAAAATTCCCTGTTGTGGCAACAATGACTTTGAGTAACACACAAATCTTCAATCAGTCCGAGCACTGCATCTCAAACACTGTTATTTGGTTACATTTTATTCAGGTACAGAACAGACAGTGTCTGGAATTAGAACAGATCCCCATTTGTGTGATTAATTGCATATTTATTGAAGTTCGTTTTACGCACCCATACTCTGTATAATATACTTACAAATAGGACTCTTGCCATTTACTAGAGCAGTAGCTGCTTCACAATAAGTACAATGTTTTGTACTACAGCTCACCTACTGCACATCTTACGGAGAGTTACTAAATACGTAGTGAGGGAGATGCCAGAGGCAGAGCCAGAACCAAGTAAATGGGTGGGTTAATCTTATAAGAGCAGGCATTAGATTGCTAGTAGTGGCGTACATACTGGGGTAGCAGGGGTCGTGGCTGTGGACCGGGTCTGGCCCACAAGGGGGCCCGGCCGCCCTGCGACCCGGTATGCAGGCCAGTGTGTCCAGCCACTTATTCTGGGGGGCCCAGGAGCTGGCCACCTCAGGGCCGCCCCAAGGCTGACCATGGTGTCATCGGGCTGGCTGGTGGGCACGCTCTCCCATGAGTGCTCTCTGCCCAGCACCCTCGCGCGCCGCGTACTGATGACGGAATATGACGTCATATTCCGGCTCCGGTATCAGTGCGGGCATTCAAACCGCCCATAGGAAAGCATTACTTAATGCTTTCCTATGGACGTCCAGTGTCTTCTCACTGTGATTTTCACAGTGAGAATTGCGGAAGCGCTTCTAGCGGCTGTCAGTGAGACAGCCACTAGAGGCTGGATTAACCCTCTGTGAAACATAGCAATTTCTCTGAAACTGCTATGTTTTCAGCTGCAGGATTAAAACTAGAGAGACCTGGCACCCAGACCACTTCATTGAGCTGATGTGATCTGGGTGTCTGTAGTGGTCCTTTAAGTATGTGTGCATCGGTATGCACTGGCGTACATACTGCGGTCGCAGCCCTGCGACCAGGTGCCCGCCGCCATGTGTTGCGGGCCCGGCCGGGGGGGGGGGGGGGGGATCAATTTTTGCACCGGGGCCCCATGGGTCGTGTGTACGCCACGGATTGCTAGGATGGGGTACAATGGTGTTGTGGCAGGCTTATGCAGTGTATGATCATATACTCCATGATGGCTCAATGACCTACTACATAGCTGCAAATGCCAGATGCCAATCCTGCTGCTCAGTCTTTGGGTGAGAATGTCAGCTGAGCCCTCTCAGCCAAAGAATGAAGATCTGTGCAAAGATAATACGCACAGAACTAACATTAGCCACCCTGGAACTCTCATTCTATGTGGGCCAATGATGCTGCTGCAGGTGGAGTTACACCATCAGCAGGTAGACAAAATATCTCATTTCACACAGACACGCTGCACCTAAAAGCTACTTGCACCATGACCACTTCAAAAACACTGACATATTATTGGTGCTTTGATTAACCCTTTCATGTAGTGATGAAAATCCTTTACGCAGATTATTCTGAAACATACTTGTCGAAACCACCATGAGATTTATTCCATCCTTCTTCTTTACTAACTTTATGATCTGCCAGTCAGTGATTGTATTGTTTAATCATAGTCTTGTACATTCACACTTTCATTTCCCTTTGGTTTTTTTCTACTCTTTTTCTCAATTTATATAATTTTTGTTTGCAAAGAGAAAAACCTGCTGCAGTTATTTATCTACCAGCTAGACGGTTATCCCAAAATCAGGGTATACACAACCTTTGCTTTTTCCGCATTAATGACCCATGTGCACTCAAATGCATCCTGGATGGCTCAGCAGATCTCCGTATCTAAACTGGTCCACAAAGCTGAGAATTGATAGATAGCACATGTGATATCTGGTATATACAGCAATAAAAGAATACACAAAAGAAAAATCTGCTAGATTAAAAATAAAATTCAGCCTACCAGCTAAAGGAATGTGATTTTGTTCATTTTCATTTAAGGCTCTGGCTTTACCAAATAGACTTATTGCACTTTTCAAATGACAACAAAAGGTTGAGATTAAGAAAGAGAAAATCACTTTGATATATTTACTATCATACCATTGCAAGGTTTGTTTCCATGTTCAATATTTACCAAGCACACTTTTATGCCATTACAAAACAATTGTCTTGTGTAACTCACAAGCTTTCTTCATCCTAAATTGCCAAGGCACAGGTAAAAATCTCCATACCTGATTGTGAAGGGCTTCCAGGAAAAAGTGTATCTACCTAGGTTTGACTGAATATGAAGAAAGCAGCAATCAAAAAAAAAAAAAAATGGTGAAAGAAACAATGGCAGTGTTTCGTATCCTAGAAGGGTTGTTGGTGCTGGCAACCTTCCCAGTTTTATTAATTCATTATTAGATTTAAAGATCTAGGTTGGAATGAAAATCTTTTATATGTTTCATTAAAAAAAAAATTAAAAAAAAATATACAAATCAATGCCAATCAGTGGCTATCTGCCCTAATGCCAGAAGAGTAAAATCTACAACATATTCTTTTCAACATTATCTAAGTTTTACAAGGTAATAAATACATTCCAAACATACTACATATCAATTAAAAGACAAATAAAAGCAAGCATTCTGTTCTTCTGTTAAAAAACAAACACAGAATTAAAATATAAATAATATTAAATAATTAATATCTAATATTAAAGGAATACAAATGTGAGTTTATATTCTGAGAGGTACACAATTAAAAAGGTAACATATGAAAACCAGAGTTATATATACACACGTTTAAATTTAAAAAAACTGCTTTATTCAATATTTAACTCAAAATTACAGCCAATTAAGAATGCATGCTTTATTAAAAAAATATATATATGCAACCAATAACAGTGTGAACAAATAAAAGGTTACATATACAATAAAGTTAGGAAAAGGTTTTGGTTTTAAATCTCAATAAATAAAATACAGGCACTTCTATGTAGAGACAAGTGAGAACTTCTCAATTCATTTATTTTACTTAAAGGGAGAACGGGACAGCAGGACAAAAAAACTAAATCGTTCAAGTTTCATAAACTGCTTTCAAAACTATATTCTTCATCAACATTCAGCAATATGCAAAAAAACAAAACAATATGTGAGAAGGCATAACGTATATACTTTAAAGCAATAGTGTCTAATTGCTTGAATATGTACTGGTAACAGCCTAGGTCAAAACAGTGTGCAAGTATCAGATCAATAAAACACCTCAGCTATATTTCAGTAGTTATTATATAGATTTTTGTACATATAATTTAATAAAAACAATGAAACGACACAGATGGAAGATACAAACACAATTCTCTTTTAGAAAAAAAAAGAAGAAGAAGAAGAATAAAAGAAAGCAAAATAACAGTCTTTCATAGCTTATAAAACTTTCCTGTGAAAAATAGAGAGATGGAGGGGGGCCAAGACGTTTTAAGTTAAATGTTTTACACTGGATAGAAAAATAGAGATCTTCCTTTCAAAATTAAATTAGAAGAAAAAAAAGAATGTGTAACAATGTAACAACGTAACACACTCGGTATGCCATTACATATATTGACGTGTAACAGTTTTAGGCTGCCTTCAGAATTACACATGCAACAGATCAATGAAAACAGTCTTTCAGTGCCTTTAAGGCATCCATTTCAAGACACATTCACAGGAAGTACAAATGCTAAAAGGAAATTTATTTTAGAGACTTGGGCCAGACTATTTAAAGCATGACTTATGTTCCCCGTTCATTTGGCATTAATTTTTTATTTTTGTGTAGTACAATATATTTTTTTTCCACTTGACAATGAGCCCAATAGAATAAATATATGGTCCACAGAATGTAACCCCTACCATAAAAAAATAAATAAAGGGGTTACTGTAGCATTAGGACTATAAAAATGTATTCCGAGGACTATTGTGCCCCAGTCACCATATAGGTGAAAAGGGCAGTCCAGCCAAGGTTTTTTATTTAATAAAAAAAAAAAAAGTGGGGGGGGGGGGGGGGGGAGAATTAATTCCTTTCGTCTCTTCATCTGAGGTCATCCAGATATATGGAAGTATTGGGAGGCTAAAATATTGTGCTGCACCATTTAAATGGCTTCCATGATATCATCTGCAATTGACATGTTTAAATCTGTGGTTTCAAGGAAACACCTCTAGCGGCTGTCAGTATGAAAGCCTCTGGAGGCAGGCTAACCCTGCAAAGAAATTATTGCCTTTCTAGCAGAACTGCAATGTTAAAATGGGCCACGTGGCACCCAGACCACTACATTGAGATGAAGTGGTCTGGGTGCCTGTAGTGTCCCTTCAACTTACTTGCACTGTGAAGAAGTGATAAAAGCCTAGATGATAAACAGTGTAGATTTAGGTTTTGGTGGATATGTGTGGCCATCTTACTATTTTGTTCCAAGATACCTTATGTCAGCATGGAATGACCTGCTTATTTAGCTTTGGCATCTGCACATAAACCTGTATTTGTTTCTCGAGTGGGTCATTCCATTTTGTAATAAGAAATTTATAGAACAGGCGATGTTATGAGGACATTGGCAGTCTCTGGTCTTTACAGGGATACTTGCTCCTTATGTGTGCTATATATTAGGGCTTTACAACCAGGAGAGTCCAGGATCTAGTGCTACTATAGGTTACTGTTATCCTCAAGTTTAACTGTTGGATTACATACTTCTAAAATGTTTCCTACTTGGTAATAAAAAATAAAAAAAATATCAGGCTGGTCCTAAATATATCAGCTAAAAGTTGCTTCATTATTTAGGTAAATAATGTAAAAAAAAAAAAAAAAAGGGGGGGGGGAGGGAGGGGGTTGCAAATACTATAAAATGTGTTCCCCCTCCCACTCCCCTGATGACATACTTTATCATCTAGAATTCCAATGTTGTATGAAGCCGCCTACTAGTAAACTACCTTCTGCTAAAGTGTGCCTATTTTATTGTTATATGTTGTTATTTATGCTAAAAATACTTCATAATATGGGCATACATTTCCCTCGAATGTGATATGTTTTTGCTGTGATAACACTGAAAAAACAAGGATTTTCTATTTAACGTGTCATAATACAATTACAGTTAGAAAACCCAAAAATGATAATTCATAAAAACTCTTAAACCAACAGCCAAATGGCTTGTCTATACAGTGTCCTGCACGGACAACTAGACTTTTGGACAAACCCTTTTCAGCTGCACTGAAAGAAGCAAAAGCCTGCCAATCTATGCAAGAACAAATCAACTTGTTCAGATTTGCATGATGAATCGATTCCTTCGTTCATAGATTGAAAGGTATAGGATTCGTTTGGCTCAGCTGAAAGATTTGTCACACGTCTATTGACTACTAGAGTACAGAGTGAATAAAAGTGCACAGTCTAGCCATTTACTGGGATGATGGATTATGTCTCCCATTAAATATTTGAATGATTACAATAAAGAGAGGCCCCTAGTGAATAAAGAGCTGGATCACGTACCATGCTACTATTATATTAAACCACAGTTAGAAGACTTGTGTGGATAGCATGCGTATTGTAAGTTCAGTTACTATCACAATCACCACAAATGTGAAGGAATGTTTGCGATAGCACTGAATCATCACGTGAGGAGTTAAAATAAATACACACAATGCCACCAAACATGTAAAACACACAGCAGACCAACTGTATTTAAAGAAAAAAAATTGAAAGCAGCATCCGACGATGAAATGACATGAACAAATTCTTTACAAGCTATCATTACGATGCAGGGACCAGTTCTTTCATTGTGTGAAGTTAAGGACTGATGGAAATATGAAGAGAGAGAAAAAGATACCCATAAGGAAGGATGCGGTCTATAGATTACTGCAGCTTGAACCCAAATGTGTGCATAATACACTAAACAAATGGAACTCTTAACCATGTGAAAATCGGTTAATAAAAATAGATTTTCAAGCAATGTGTTTTGCAGATACGGTGACATACCGGTAGAGGTTTAGAAAAGGGTCACGAATAGAAAAGTTAGGACAAGCTCTAACAGTGTCACAATCACCATGGAAACCAAAGTTACAATCCTGATGATTACATTGGGTTCTAATTTTAGAATCTTCCCCACTTCTCCTTTTGCGATATGTTTATAAGTCTACCTCTGCTGTGATGAAAGCTTTACAAAGTTGTTCATGCAACTGCTCCTCGGAATATCATTTAGGACCAACAGCTTTGATAAACATTAATAAAAACAATGCTAGAAAGGGGATTCAGGAAGAACAAAGGGAACAAAGAGAAAAATAAAATACAGGTTTGCTTCAAGATAAACTAAGACCCGACATCTTTGGAAACATTCACAGGGTTTTTTTACGGTAGTGTGCCACGAATTCGAAGTGAATTTAAGCCAAAATAAGGACATTGGAAACTTTCTCTAAGCCATCTGTTTTCAGTTCATCAATTTTGGCTGAAATTAGAAATTCACTTTGGATTCCTAAAAATGCACACTATAGTAGAAAACCCTGTCAGAGTAACGAAAACGTGCTATTTGCACAAGGTCTCGCTACATCTGCAGTGCAATATTATTAATCTTTCAAGAGGCACAGAACATCTCTACACATTTTTTTTTTTAACAATTTAAATGAGAGTCTTGCAACTGGGCCCAAATCTTAATCATTTCTTGAGGCTTCCTTGGATGTACCAGCATTAAGGTTGAGTAGGAACAAATGTTTTTCTTGTGTTTCTCATCGATATCAAAGGTCTTAAACCCTTTGTGTTTCTCTGGAGCAAGCCCAAGTTTCTCAAGGCACATTCCAGTATATACATCATCAATGGGATATAATAGAACCCTAGAAGTTACATTGTAAAGTCTCAGCGCTAAGTGGCCGGAGTACAGAAAACCTCCACCCCCCGCATAAGGAGGATAAGAACCTACATATACAGTTTCAGGAATGTAGTATTTAAGCTTCTTGTCTCGATGTGGACCAGCATCCTTGATAACATCCCCTATAAATAAATCTTTGGCTTTGTCCGTAGATAAAGTCTTCAAGTAATCCAGGATCTGATGAGTGTTCACAAAAACGTCATCATCTCCTTTAAAAATAAACTGGACATCGGCACACGAATGGCTAACCCATTTTAGGAAAAGAACTTCTTTTAGAGTCAAATTAAAGAATGTATCCTTATAATTCCAAAGGAGAATGTCATTATGTAACTCGCTTTCATACTTCACCATGCCTGAAAGATCAGGGTTGTGGTCCTCTGCTGGTGTGTCCCCCAGTAAAAACACTCTAACAACAGTCATGTTATTTATGTTAAGTTCCTTTCCCCAAGACTCCCGTATGGCTTGTCTTCGATCAAACTGTGGGGTCAGTGACTTGATGGCCAACAACAAGAATGGCTTGTCTTTGCATTTTTGAGGTTGATCCAAAATCAAAGAGTAATTTTTACACCTTAAATAATAAAGGAAATCTTTGAACCGTTCAGGCAAGTTCTGGAAGTCTTTTATTTCAGATTCTACACTTGCATCCCTATCACAGGAATTCAAAAGGCTGGTATTGGAGGCTACAACTTCTTCAACTGTGGTGTTGTTCAGCAAGTTTAAGATTGGATTGTACAGTCTATCCAGCTTTTGCTGTTCTCGATTCCAATAAGCGTTGCTTGGTGAGCGCTTTGACCAGAACCTGCCATGGGGAAGAAGAAGTTGCCCTTTTGAATCTTTATCTTGACTGTCACTTTTTGATACTTCAACGATGACATAGATAAAGAAATTTATCATCATAAGTAGTCCCACTAGTTTTAATCTTCTCCTTCCAACACTCATTTCTCATACCTGCAAAAAAAAATAATAATAATTAACTCAATACTAATGAACATCAATTGCCACCCTTTCACATTTTAGAAAAGGAGGTTGGAAAATAATAACTTGTCAAACAGCTTGAATGAAAATATTGAAAGGATGTCAACGTATATATTTGCCGTTTGAACATGACAAACTATTTCAGATGCACTGGCTTTGTTTTCTCAGCCAGGGAGAGTTGCATCTGGTCTGCTACCCACAAGAATGATGTAGAATAAGGAACCAACAAAGCAATATTGGTAACCAGATGTCTGGTTCCTAAAACACTGTTCGTTCTAGATTGTGCAATCTGATTACACCGAGGTAGAATGTTTGTATCACAATATTAGGCATACATACACTAAAGTCTGAAAGTCTTTGGTTCCTGTACAAATAGACCTGATTGTCATTAAGTATGTTTGTTTTGTCAGTGCATCTGTATATATTGGCATTTTATAAATAAATATAACAGCCCCTTCTCCCTTTACTGTATAATGATCTCTGCTCAGATACTTAACCTGTTCCCTCCCAACAGGTACACATGGGCAAACTGTCAGTTTTCATTGCAAAACAAACATGAAAATACCGTATTTATCGGCGTATAACACGCACCTCATTTTAAGAAGGAAATTTCCCCCCTCCCATAGTATTCTCCCCCCCTCCCATAGTGTTCCCCCCCCTCATCCCATAGTTTTCTCCCCCCCCATAGTATTTTCCACCCCCTCCCATAACACGCACCTCATTTTAAGAAGGAAATTTCCCCCCTCCCATAGTGTTCCCCCTCTCATCCCATAGTGTTCTCACCCCCTCCCTTTGTCCCATAGTGCACTTTCCCTCCCCATGTCCCATAATTACTTACCTGTCTTGAAGCGTAGGCCGGCTTCACAGCACGCACCGCGGTACAGGAACTTAAATTTTAGGTTCCGGTTTCCGGCGGGACTGAAAGGAAGTGTGCACACTGAGTGCGCACTTCCTTTCAGTCGCGCCGGAAACCGGAACCTGAAATTGAAGTTCCAGTACCGCGGTGCGTGCTGAACACCGGCCCACGCTTCAAGACAGGTAAGTAAACCTTCACATTTGCTCCATAAGACGCACAGACATTTCCCCTCACCTTTGAAGGGAAAAAAAGAGCGTCTTATGGAGCGAAAAATATGTATATCGGCGTATAACACGCACACATCATTTGCCCCCTATTTTCAGGGAGAAAAAGTGCGTGTTATACGCCAATAAATATGGTAAGTCCACAACCCCCACTTAAATTACTCTGGTCTCCGAGTGCTCAAAGTACAATACATGGCCAGTGGTTCCCAAAGCCTATAATGATTGAATTGATATGTAACTGTTGGTGTGCCTTAAGGAGTAGGTAGGGGACAATTGCTGGAGGGCGATAAATGGGCAGTGCAGGGGGGGGGGGGGGGGGTCATGGTGCCTGGAGTAACCCTTTAAAACATATGTTTATATGTTTATTTTTAGAGAACAAACTGGCATAGGTTATATTGTATATTATAATTGGGGGGGGGGGGGGATCTGTTTATTCAACTTTAAAAAAAAAAAAAAAAAAAATTACAGTGAGAGAAAGAACCAATAAATTAGCAACAAATTGCTTGTGTCCAAAGGTGAGAAATAAAACACAAAAAGTACATGTATAAAATCTGTTGACATCATCCATTGTTACACAAATCCAGACAGCTTATCCGATAATGTTCTCTTAAACAGTAAAGTATTTTCACAGCAGATTAGGATTTCCACAGAACCAACTCATTACGTTGGTTATCATTTTCTAAGCTAGTCAGATTACAGGTACGACCTACCTGCTACACGACTACTCGGACATACGGCCAGCTCTCTACCGCGGGGAATCAATTGAATCTGCACCCTGGAATTCCCTCGGACACAGATTCGAGGGATTCCCAGCACTGGTCTTCTTAGCATTGTAAAGCATACAGGGGCATTTGGGGCAGCAACTTCAGATAATTATTGCAATGAAATACTGCAAAATAATTTTTCGCAACAAAATGAAAATATCTGGCACAGAAAATATACAATTTTAGAAAGATAAGTTTTTACTTTTTCTAACTGTTCTCAATATTCACACAGTCGGTCTGATTTCGTGCCCTTGTAAAGGGACCCTCACTTATCAACCAATTGACTTAACAACCTAGTCGTAGGAACTAAAGGGTCGTTAAGTGAGGAGTACTGAATGACTCCGGAGTGTCTTTAACGTGCAGCCCCCCTGCTAAGGTAATGGGTAAAATGTATTTGTATACTTGTTAGAGGCATTAATCAGAGATTGATAGATAGAATGTACTAAAAATACAGATATATATATATATATATATATATATTATTTATACACTGAAAGAATTTACTAAAGAGTGTTGGGCTATGGAAAGTACAGAAAGAAAATCTAAATAGTTTCTAGGTTATCTTGAACTGAAATGCCAAGCACAAGTTAATTGAAAACTCCCGACTTCTGCACTGCACGAGTAACACATATTAAAATACAAGGTAAGCAAACTTAGCTGGAGTAATATATTGCTTCAAAAGAGGAAACTATAATAAAATAAAAAAAAATTGAAAAAGCCGACAAAACCAAACATAGTTATAGTTATTGGAGGCAGATACCAAAACTATCGCGCACCGTAAAGCCAGATTTTAGTGAAGTCACTTTAAAGGACTGCAACCCGAGAGAAAAAACTACTCCATGAATGCACTGGTCTTACAGGATCCACAGGATTCAGCATCGTAGTAACGGGGTAGGGGATTCTGACAGAACACCAGACGGCAGCAGAACTCCTGACACGCTTAATGTGACAGCCCGGTTTTAACATAAGGTAAAGGGCAGGCATAAGAAACCTTCGGCACTCCAGATGTTTTGGACTACACTTCCCATGATGCTTTGCCAGCATTATGGGTGTAAGAGCATTATGGCAGATGTAGTCCACAACATCTGGAGTGCCGAAGGTTGCCTATCCCTGGGATAAGGTAAACTGAACTTCACAATGACTCACTTTGATAGAGACAGATACAGTAGTGATTATTCACTAAACACTGATTACAATAAACTGAAGGCAAACTGAAAAATGAGGCAAAACATGCAGTCTGTAAATAGCAGAGCTGGAGGTGGGGGGGAATGTTCCATTTTGAACAAAATAAAAATAAAATTATTGACGTGTTCCTATGATTTTGCAAGTGAAAATAAATAAATAACTATTCATCCCCTAAAACACATGTGGAAACCTCCATGAGTGGTGGGTGGGTTGAAGCAGAAGTGGGTGTTGGTGGAAATCTTAATGCGGAATCCGAAATCACGCTCATGTGTTTACCTCACACAGCTCATTTAATTAAATGTTCTCAATTGATCCAAAGAAAAGTAGTAATATACTAATTTGTGCTAAAAGCATAGTGCAGAGCTGTACGCTCAGAACCATTAGACAGTCATTTATATAAAGCAAGTAAATAAATATTACATTCACCTGTGTGCTCTTCCCAAAATGTCCCTGGTAGCTTGTTCTTATGAGGAGGCTCAATGTGTGAGTGAAAACTAACTGTGGTGACAACTGCCTGACTGGAAAGATGACTTTTTTTTGTTAGGGAACTCTTTCAAATAAATGATCAAGTATCCATGAAACCATGCACAGAAAACAAAACAAACAACAGCTTACAGGGCTTAAAGGGAATCCCCAATTACCAATACAACACGTGGTCAACCTTTCTGTAGTACTAAATGAAGGATTCTTTCATTTAAAAAAGTATAGGTTTTATTACCCTAAGCAAATTACTATTGGTGTTTTTTTTTTATGAATGAAGCAAATTGTAGGCCTGGTGTAAACTTTGGAAGTTCAGTAGTAAACTTTCTGCTAATAGGGATAATGTGCTTACTGGGAAAAGTAGTGTAGCGGAGAGTAGAGGTAGATAGTTGCCTATCACTGGTATAAATAAGACTATGAAAAACATTGTTTAAACATATGGCACCTCCCCTTGCTTGCCAATCAATTCTCAGCACGCAAGACTACACTGACAATATCGCAACAAAACCGAGACCTGATAGGAGAGACCAGAAACATCCAGCAGGTAGTTTTCAATGTCTTCATCACAGCAGCTACGGTACATATAAGGAAGGTTTCTATGCTTCTTTGTCTAGTGCAGTGATGGCTAACCCCAACACCATAAATTGTTCCTGGACTACATTTCCCATGATGCTCAGCTAGCTTTTAGACCCAAGTTTCCCATGAGACCATATGGCAGCCCAGGAATGAGAATTATCCCCATTCATGGCATATCATTTGTAAAAGTAGAGTAGTGGTTGTTTTCCTAGAGAGCTATGAGAGGCGCTTCCTGACTCTGTGAAATGACGCTGGACATCCTCATGCTTTGCTTGAAGAAGTCCAGCATCTTCTAATCCCAATAGGAAAGCATTGGGAAGGCCTAAGGTATAACTGTCTACTCCACTGAATTGAAACTTTGAAAAATTACTTACTTAATTATTCAAACTTTCTTTTATGTGACGCTCAATTTTTCTTTTGAAAATGATACTCGGAAAATGATATCACAGCCCACTTCAGTCCAGGTCCAGCCTGGTTTAATTTAATCAGTTTCTCCGTTTGTTTTCCTTGACTGCTAGGATGCAAATGACAGAGCTTATAACAATGACTGACACAAAGTGAAGGTGGAGCACCCAGGTACAAGATAAAAAGGTGTGTTTATAATGCAGCATTGTACCAGACTTAATTGCTAAATGCCATTTAGAGTAAACCCTTCTGTTCTGTTCTGTTCATGAAGATATATAAAGCCAACCAGAAACAGAAAGAAAAACACAGTTCTGCATTCGTTGTCTACAAATGGTAAACCCAACAACAAGCTAATGAGTAGAGGTGATTAAATAATTTCATCAAAAACATTTCCTTCACGTCACAAAACATTTATATGGAAGAAGTCTTTTTCCGGTCTATTTTAGCAACTGCTTCTCTAGAGATCTTAAATTGCATTTTAAATCCAAGCTGGCCAGGATTCTTAGTTTCATAAATCACTTATTTAAAAAGCCCTGCTGTGTAGTACAATGCACCAAGTGGAAAACAAAATGTATTCCGAATGGGCAAGTTATTTTTTGTGCAGTATGTAAAAAAAGAGTTAATATTTTGCAGACCCTCCAAAAATAAAATAAACACAAATCCAGGTTAAGTTATGTAATTTTATAAATCCAAGGACCAACTTACTTTTCCATCCATCAGACATTAAAGAAAACTATCCTAATTATCACTTCCATTGTTTGCACATTTAAAATGTTGACATTATGCTTGTACAGTAATTACATATTTATCAGGTACTGTTTGGTAGAACCTTTTAGATATCATAATACATTCCCAGAGGAGTTTCAGACATTCCATTTTCACCCTCTACTCCACAAGCGAGTGACCCAGTTGTTAAAATATTTCCCCTCCATAATTATCAATACTTGTAAATTGTTACCACAACACCGATATCAGCCCACTACAAAATGGCTCTAAATACTTTACTATTTACCTAGCCTAGAGAAATGGCCTCATGTTTCAAATAAAATCTCCCCCAAGCAGACATATCAATGTTTTTGGACATGCCCTCTTATTTACTTTTTTTGTCTGGCGATAACTTCTTAAAGGGTTACTCTAACCAAAAAAAATGTTTTGGTCGGAGGAACTCTTCCTTATACTGCCCACGATGTTAAGTTAATATAAAAATTCAAATAGAAAAGATAACAACTCCCCCTTGCCAGAGATGAATGGGGATGGATGGCTGAAGGGATTACACAGGCAGGGTGGTGCCACCATTCGCTGTCTGGAACCATGCTGTGCATGCTACCATCCAAAGCAAAATTTGCACAGAATTCACATTACCCAGCCTACACAAATAATTCACACTCATTGAAGAAGAAAAAAAAAAAAGGGTCTATGCCTTAGAAAAAATAAATTCCAGGCAAGGAGAAATCTTGCTCAACACCGATCAGAGGACTGAACTAATTTCTTAAACCCGTCAATAACTCAACGAGGAGCCGCCTTACATAAACCCTAAAGCTCAACAAAAGTAAGTAGTCCAATAGTTTGCAAACGGTCTAATTACATAACTGAGGTCCTGCACCGGTAATTATGTCCTGTGGAGTTTAAAGTTTCTTCAAGGGGCTTCCGCTAGTTCCACTGAGCTAAACACGGTCATAAATGCTCTTAGCCAATAAGCAACACCTTCACTCTCGGGCCTAGCACAATGCAGATGCTTCCAAGAGCACAGGAAGAGGGTACAGGAAACTAGCAGAGTCCATGAAAGTTGTCAAACCATTCTCAACCAAACAATTTGACTTCTTAACCTGGGAGGGCTCTAGGCACTAGAATCACTACAGCAATCATACAATTCCATCTAACACTATAGAAAATTATCACTATGCCCACAATTCAAATGATGCATTTACTTCTAACATGTCACACCTACACACCCCCCCCCCCCCCCCCCACAAACACCACAACCTAAGAATAAGCCACTCTGCCACCTGCCCTTAAGGGATACTTTAGTGCCAGGAATACAAAGCTGTATTCCTGGCCTTCTCCCTCCCTTGTGCACCGACCTCCCATCACGGTAAATAAAGGGTTAAACACTTTATTTTCTCATCTGATCACAACGCCGATGTCTCTTGGCGCTGGGTCATGGCTCTGCAACCTCAGACAAGCGGGCGCTAGAGGCATCCACATAAAAGAAATCATTCGATTAATGCTTTCCTATGGGGAAATAGCTGAAGTTGGATGTTCTCATGCAGAGCGTGAGGACGTCCAGCGTCAGTTACCAGACCAAAGGATCAAAAGTGCAATAGGGACGGTACCCAGACCACTTCAATGAGCTGAAGTGGCCTGAGTGCCTATAGTGTCCCTTTAGTGTAGGCAAGATGAGGTGAACACATGCCAATTAAAAATCAAGTAGACTTCTCATAACTCTAGAGAATTAAATGTTTAGCTTATCTGTAGAAATTACACAAACTTTCGAAAAGTGTATTGTAGCGGATTGGTACCGGGCTGTCCCACGACATGTATGAGAATAAGTGTATTTGGTCATATGGCTGGTTTAATGTGTATGTACATGTATAGAAAGCATGGTATCCGGGTATAATGACAGTTAAATGTATGTAAAGAATTGTATTCCTCTAGTTGTTCGGTAGAATCACTCCATTTATTATATTGAGTGAAACTACCGAACAACCAGACCACCCAGGAATAAGTGTGCCTCCAATTACAGTTTGCAACAATGTTGCAAACGGGTAATTGGCAATCAGTGTAATGTATTCTTTGTCCTCTGGGTGGCCGCCATTCGGGAAACAAACACGTGGCGGCGGCCATCTTAAACTACCGAACAGCGGTGTTTTGCCGTCGAGTGTCTGGAACTAAAATCGGACACTTGACTAGGCAAACACCGCTGAGACCTCCATACTTCCAGAAATTCGTATGGAAACTACCGAATGACCCGCCGTTCGGTAGAAAGAACCCCATAAACAAGGGAATTCATTCAAACCCTCTCCAGGCTCTATAACACAGGCAATTCGCCTGTTTTCATTCCCTTGTTTGTGACCGACCGCAGGGCCAAAATGCATGGAACTGTTTTCGGATACTTTACCCATGCGGTCGGTCAAATCTTTGGAACCCCATATCTCACGAACGCTTCATCCGAATGGGCTAATTTTTAAGTATGTTGGTCCCCCAGAATAGAGCTATCTGGGGATGTTGGATTTGTGGATGTACCCCAAGTATTTAGGGTACATCCAAAACTCGGGGAAAACTGTGTACACAATAAGGGGATTATGATGCTAGAGGAGGGGAGGAGATCTGTAGGAGGTTACTACTTAGAGATTGGATAATGTCTTAAGTGATAGAACCTCCTCCCTTGCATGGGAGAGGGCTTTATAAGGAACTGTGGAATAAAGCTTGTCAGTCTACTCCTGAAACTGTGTGTCGTCCAGTTATTGGGATTGCGATGGGGATACTGCTGTATTACTTTACCTGCTGGAAACCTTGCCTATGGACTTAACATCACCTTGTTCCTGAGCCTCACTGGGATCTCTAGTGGAGAATAGCTGTGCAAGATCGTCTCTCCGCTACATTGGTTGGCAGCGCTGGGATCCAAACTCACAGAGGAACAAGCGTAAATGGAGTACGGATGGAGATTGATTTTTCTGCGCTAAAACGCTCCACGCTAAAGGACCTCCTAGAGGCAAGGGGTATACAAGCCAGCAATAAGAAGAAAGCAGTACTTGTTACAGAACTCATGGCAGAGTACAGAATGGAGGGCGATTCAGTTCCGGCACAGAGGGAGCCGGGAGGAACACCACAAGGATCGGAATTCCAGAGGCAGGTTCAGTTCAGGCTATCCTTTTATGGGGAAAACCCCCCAACAGAAATTGTTACCAGGACAATGGCCGAGGTACAAGAATTCATCCTAAGGACACAGGCACCAGAACAAAGCTCTGCAATTAATGTGCCACAGGAAGGTAAGCCTAAAATACCATACCAGGCTTTTAAAACATATGTGGAGGCAGAGGAAGATATAGACGCTTTCCTGCAGGACTTTGAAAGACTGTGTGCACTGCATAAAATTAACGCAGAGGACTGGGTACCTATTTTGGCCGGAAGGTTAACCGGGAGGGCAGCAGAGGCATATCGGACTGTACCTAATGACGAAATAAGGAATTACAATAAAGTGAAAGAAATTATACCCGCCAGGTATGCTATAACACCCGAGGCATACCGGCGGAGGTTCCGGGATCTAAAGAAAACAGAGAAGGACTCGCACGCAGAGTGGGCATGCCGATTACAGGGGGCAGCGCTCGGGTGGGTGCAAGCTAGCAAGGCACGTTCTATGGAGGATGTAATACAGATGTTGCTGATGGAGCAGTTCTATGCGGGAGTAACCAATGAGGTCCAGGAATGGGTAAGGGACAGAAACCCTACTTCCCTTACCGAGGCTGCTAGGAAAGCGGATGACTACCTGGATGCACGCAGGTCACAAAAACCTGCAGCTCCAAAAGCAACCTTCAAAACATTCGGGGGAAACACCTACACCCCAGCTCCACCGAGACCGCTACCACCACCACCACCACCCGCTGCACAGCCCCGGTTCCGACAACCCACCGCTGGCCCCTGTCATCACTGCCAGAAGTGGGGACATTATAAAAGGGAATGCCCACAGCTACGGGACCGTTCCACCTGGATTCGTCCAGGCCCACCTCCACCCAGGGCGGCCGCAGCCCACCACTACCAGGACCTAGTCACCACCCCGTATGGTTCCGCAGTCCCCATTACTACTGTGGAACAATGGGAGGTACTGCACGAGGCAGATCCGGTCCAGGCCAATGTGGATAATCTACGGCACCATCGACAGACGGTATATCTGAATGGTACAGCAGTCCGGGGATTACGAGATTCGGGAGCCACCATCACTTTGGTACAGAGCCACCTGATTTCAGATCAGGCAAAACTGAACAAAACTGTTGCCGTCCGGGTAGCTGGGGGAGCAGTGTACCGGCTACCTACAGCAAGGGTACATTTACATTGGGGAGCGGGGGCAGGGGAAGTGGAGGTGGGGTTGATGCCACATTTACCGGCGGAGGTTTTATTGGGGAATGATCTGGGGAGGCTCACTTCTGCTTTTGAGCCCCAGTCGCCCACCACAGGAGAGGTCAACCCTGTAGTCACCCGACAACAGGCCCGCACCCAGGACCACAACACACTGCCGGAGGTCCAGGTAAGCAACCCTACCCCCCCTCTAGAATGTGTCCCCTGGGCTCCACCTAACGAATTTGTAGCTGAAGTCGCAACAGACCCCACGCTTCAGGTGTATAGGGACAAGGTTGGCACGGGTTCCCCCGGGGCGGAGGGAGAGAAGTTTATCTGGGATAAACAACTTTTGTACAGGGAAACAACCAAACAGATTACGGGGTTAGACCCGATAGCGAGGAGACAATTAGTGGTACCACAGCGGTACCGGGCTGAATTACTCCGGATAGCGCATGATATTCCGCTATCCGGACATCTAGGGGTTAGTCGCACCAGATACAGACTAACCCAGAGTTTCTTCTGGCCAGGGATTAGCCAGGAAGTACGCAGATATTGCACGACTTGCGATACCTGCCAGAGAGTGGGAAAAAGGGGGGATCGCAGGAAGGCTAAACTTCACCCCTTACCCATAATAGAGGAACCTTTTAGCCGAATAGCGGTGGATCTGATAGGCCCCCTCAATAAAGTTAGCCCGTCAGGAAAACGGTATATTTTAACGGTCGTAGATTATGCCACCAGGTATCCAGAAGCAGTGGCTCTGACCAACATCCACGCTGAGACGGTCGCGGATGCCCTCATGCGGATATTCTCCCGGATGGGGTTACCCAGGGAGATTATCTCGGATCAGGGTACCCAGTTTACCGCAGAATTCACCCAACACCTCTGGAGGATCTGTGGCATTAAGCCTATTATCAGTGCCCCTTACCACCCCCAGACGAACGGGCTCTGCGAACGATTCAATGGTACCTTGAAGCAGATGCTCCGAACCTTCGCAGAAACCCACAAGGACTGGGAACGATTCCTGCCGCACCTCCTATTCGCATATCGGGAGGTGCCGCAGGAATCCACAGGGTTCTCCCCGTTTGAATTATTGTTTGGAAGGAGGGTCCGAGGCCCATTGGATCTTATTAGAGAGCATTGGGAGGGAGACCGGAGCACAGATGGCACTCCCATCCTACCATATGTGTTGGCCTTTCGGGACCGCCTAGAAGCGTTGACCAAGACGGTAAGGGAAAACCTTCAGGAGGCCCAGACACGCCAGCGTACATGGTATGATCGGGGAGCCAGGGACCGTAGCTTTCAGGTCGGGCAGAAGGTACTAATTTTAAAACCTGTCCGACATGATAAGTTACAGGCCGCCTGGCAGGGCCCATATAAGGTGGTGGAGCAAAGATGCGATACCACTTATATTATCGGCCCCTGCACAGGGACTGGGGGGCGACGCATGCTCCATGTGAACATGCTGAAGCCCTACCACGAGCGTACTGAGGAGGTAACCGCCATCTGTGCCCCTAACACGGAAGAGTTTGACAGCTTACCCCTCCCCGATTTGCTGGGGGATGGGCAGCTGTCCGGAGATTTAGGGGAGGTTGCGCTGGGAGATCGGCTGAGCCCACAGGAGCGGATCGAGGTACAGCAACTATTGGAAGAGAAACGCGACACGTTCTCTAATGTACCTGGATACACGCCTCTGGCAACTCACCGGGTCGAGACCCCAGGGCAACTACCCATGCGCCAGACTCCCTACCGCATCCCAGAAGCGGTGCGGGCAAACATGCGTAAGGAGATCGACGAAATGCTCCAACTGGGGGTGATTGAACCCTCAGACAGTCCTTGGGCATCTCCTGTAGTCCTCGTACCAAAGCGAGACGGTACGACCCGCTTCTGCGTGGACTATAGGAGATTGAACGAGAAGACTGTATCTGACGCCTATCCGATGCCCCGGATAGACGAGTTACTGGACAGAATGGCCAGGGGCCAATACCTCACCACTATTGACTTGTGTAAAGGGTATTGGCAAATCCCCCTGGCCCCAGACGCCATCCCGAAGTCGGCCTTTGTCACCCCATTTGGCTTGTACCAGTTTAAGGTCATGCCATTTGGGATGAAAAACGCCCCAGCCACCTTCCAAAGGATGGTGGATCGACTCCTAGATGGATTCCAGGACTATACATGTGCCTACCTGGACGATATTGCTATTTTTAGCAATACGTGGCAGGAACACTTAGCTCACATCGGAGCTGTACTAGATAGGATAAGGGAAGCAGGTCTGACCTTGAAGCCGGCCAAGTGTAGTATCGGCATGGCTGAGGTACAATACCTGGGACATAGAGTAGGGTGCGGTAAACAGAAACCCGAACCCGCCAAAGTAGAGGCTGTAGCCCAGTGGCCCACCCCTAGGACTAAGACCCAGGTTTTAGCGTTTCTAGGGACAGCAGGGTATTACAGGAAGTTTGTTCCCAATTATAGCGCCCTGGCCAAACCCCTCACTGACCTGACCCGTAAGAACCTTCCCCGCCAAGTAAACTGGACCCCGGAGTGTGAGCAGGCATTCCAACAATTGAAAAATGCACTGATAAATGCCCCTGTCTTGGCAGCTCCCAATCCAACTAAACGTTTTCTTGTTCACACAGACGCTTCTATGTTTGGATTGGGGGCAGTACTGAGTCAAGTCGGGGCCGATGGTGGAGAACATCCAGTGGCTTACATCAGTCGCAAACTGTTACCTCGAGAAGTAAGCTACGCCGCCATCGAAAAGGAATGCCTGGCTGTGGTGTGGGCCCTAAAGAAGCTACAACCCTATTTATATGGACAGCCCTTTTCCTTGCTCACGGATCACAACCCGTTAGTCTGGCTGAACCGGGTGGCTGGAGACAACGCCAGGCTGCTGCGCTGGAGTTTGGCGCTACAGCCTTTTGACTTTAATATCCAGTACCGGCCGGGTAAGCAGAATGGAAATGCTGACGGGTTGTCAAGACAAACTGACTTAGAGAAATGATCCGTGAGCCCCCGGACATCCCCAAGCCGATCCGTGTTGGATCAGACTGTGTATGCCGGCTTGTGGGCAAGGGGGAGCAGTGTAGCGGATTGGTACCGGGCTGTCCCACGACATGTATGAGAATAAGTGTATTTGGTCATATGGCTGGTTTAATGTGTATGTACATGTATAGAAAGCATGGTATCCGGGTATAATGACAGTTAAATGTATGTAAAGAATTGTATTCCTCTAGTTGTTCGGTAGAATCACTCCATTTATTATATTGAGTGAAACTACCGAACAACCAGACCACCCAGGAATAAGTGTGCCTCCAATTACAGTTTGCAACAATGTTGCAAACGGGTAATTGGCAATCAGTGTAATGTATTCTTTGTCCTCTGGGTGGCCGCCATTCGGGAAACAAACACGTGGCGGCGGCCATCTTAAACTACCGAACAGCGGTGTTTTGCCGTCGAGTGTCTGGAACTAAAATCGGACACTTGACTAGGCAAACACCGCTGAGACCTCCATACTTCCAGAAATTCGTATGGAAACTACCGAATGACCCGCCGTTCGGTAGAAAGAACCCCATAAACAAGGGAATTCATTCAAACCCTCTCCAGGCTCTATAACACAGGCAATTCGCCTGTTTTCATTCCCTTGTTTGTGACCGACCGCAGGGCCAAAATGCATGGAACTGTTTTCGGATACTTTACCCATGCGGTCGGTCAAATCTTTGGAACCCCATATCTCACGAACGCTTCATCCGAATGGGCTAATTTTTAAGTATGTTGGTCCCCCAGAATAGAGCTATCTGGGGATGTTGGATTTGTGGATGTACCCCAAGTATTTAGGGTACATCCAAAACTCGGGGAAAACTGTGTACACAATAAGGGGATTATGATGCTAGAGGAGGGGAGGAGATCTGTAGGAGGTTACTACTTAGAGATTGGATAATGTCTTAAGTGATAGAACCTCCTCCCTTGCATGGGAGAGGGCTTTATAAGGAACTGTGGAATAAAGCTTGTCAGTCTACTCCTGAAACTGTGTGTCGTCCAGTTATTGGGATTGCGATGGGGATACTGCTGTATTACTTTACCTGCTGGAAACCTTGCCTATGGACTTAACATCACCTTGTTCCTGAGCCTCACTGGGATCTCTAGTGGAGAATAGCTGTGCAAGATCGTCTCTCCGCTACATGTATGCATTACTAGCAGCAGCCGGATAATCCATAATCCTGCAATGGTTTAACCAGAACCACCGCTTTAAGGGCTCTCTCCATGCTAATTTTGTATTTCTTTTGGAATGGCAGAAGGGCACATCAAATGAAGAATTATTATATACTAAAAAACAAATCTACCAACACTTAATCCTCAATACTGCTCCCTTCACATCAGGTAATCCTCCCACCCACCCCCGTCCCCTCATGGGATTGATAATGATGTCTGAAATAAATAAGCAAATCGAACAAACCTTGTGGTTTCTTCTCCAGCATTACAATATTGTAGCATAAGCCTTTTACTTTACTTTGGGGTGTGATTCTCAGACAATTCTGTTCATGGAAATAATGTGGTGCCAGAAAATAGACATAAAAGTCAGATCAGAAATACAGAGAAACAAAAATGCTAAAATTCAAAAAGGAAATACATAGATATACACACATTCTCATGAACTTGCATGAAACTAAATGTTTACGATTGCAAACTTTGTTATGACCTATGTACTGAGATGACACACATCAAACACCAAAACCACTTATAGAAATTAAGTATTTATGGTGTCTGGAATCCATTGGTGCCTTTGTACCTTCAAGGGTAAAACCATTTTTAACTTAAACACTTAAGGGGGTACTATAGGCACCAAGACCACTTCAGCTCATTAAGTGGTCTGGGTGTAGTGTCAATGTCCCCCTTAGTCCTGCAAACAAAGTTGTATTCCTAACACTGTAGAATAATTTAAATGACGTGCCCCAGACTAAAGCCCAGCTCTCTCACAAATGTGTAAGTATTTGTTTGAGCAGCAGTGACAGGCAGTGAGCGTCTGCCTATCATTAGGCGCCCACAGACAGTAATGCTTCAAAAAATTGTTGATATGTTAGATACAACAATAATGATTTTTCACTGCTATACAGAAAATAAAACATTTCTCAATAAAAAATGATTTCTAACTAGGGAGAAAGGTACCCTTGACATGACTATGAAAATAAAAGTAAGTGGAACAGTCCCAAGTACTACAAGCACCACACCACACTATTGTGTTCATGATGCCAGGGGTGCCATCACACCCCACTAATGTAAGTAGTAGAACTGCAAATAATTTCATATCTGGGGTCTGCATGCCTAACTCTCCTCTTCCTGTATGGAGACCCAGAAGCTCTTGTTTGTGCAGGATTACCTCATTCATCAAGAGTGTCAGTTGATCATTCTCAACCAATGAGCTAAACCCTGAAAATCTAGGCTTAGTCCAGACATATTCCAACTGTCAAGAGCGGCAGGTACCGGTGCCTGGCATATCCCTGGTAAGAAGTCAAACCATTCTCAAAGTTCTATATAGATTAAGCTAGCTTTAGTACAGAAGCCCAGGGAGGCCAATACTACAATAGTAGTTATAACAGGTACATAGGTTCTGCCTCATCACAAAAAAAACCCAAAAAAAAAAACCCAAAGCCTCTTGTTTTATAATATAAGCAGTCAGAGAATTAACAAAGCAAATATGCCAGATTACACCAACAACCACCAACAGCTTTAAAGTGAGAGCAGTAGATATTAGTGCCAAGCTATGACCTCTTAGGAATAGAGGGCGCTAATGTGTTGTCATAAAGACATCTGTTACCAGTAGGTACATGTTATAACTGCCCATGTAGAATAAAATCAGATATGTTAAATAAACAAAAACAAGGTCATATAGTACAGTATTAGGGCATGTGTTCCTGTTAGCAAGAACAATTTGTCATCCATGCATTAAAGCGATACAGTAAATTGCTGATATTACAAAACTAGAAGTGTGGAGGTAGAATTATCAACAAACAGATCCATCTAAAGTGGGAACAAAAGCCATTATCGACAAGATACAAAACATGTTATAAGTGAATATATGTTATCACTAAACTCTGACTAACTAAAGCATATTAAGTCAATGAGTGTGCTAATAGTTAGCATGACCACTCCATGACCATAATGAAATAAAAACATTTTAACATTTAAGTGGAAAAAGAAAGCCTGTGTGATAACCCTACGAGTTGGGTCCCAAGCACAAAAGGGAGACATGATGAGGCTATGTAGGCTTTCTGGTACACTGCAGGTAAAGTGATAGTCAGGAACATTATGCCCAGCACCCCCTCAGTGGCCTTCAAGTTCATCTGGGCCTTTCCAGTGTAGGTTTGCAGCACCATGGGATTCAAGTAATCTGGAGCTGGTAACAGGCTCCCTCCCCAATGCCCTAGATGGTCACGGGCACAGATACTATCCATAGGTAGATGAAATCCACACCAGAGCACCACCAGAGTAGCTGTTTCACCGTTCATCAAAAATTTTCCGGAGGAATCTTTGGGGACCTTAACTGTAAATAGGCATCCTGGAATTCTCAAGGGTACCGCTTCTCAAATTTGTTGTAATTCAAGCCGACGACCTGGTTTATGTATAGAAGATACTGAAGGATAATGTTTTGTCTCAGGAAATTATTGACAATTTCTTTTTACAATAAATGGATCTTGTTCCAAGATTTATTCCAAGTATGGAAGGTGTTGTTTTTTAAGATATTGGTTCTTAGAAAAACAGGCACCCGCTTCAAAGTTTTAACCTCTTCTTTTTTTCTTCGGATGGGCTTTGCGGATGGTTTAAAGCCAGAGATCCTCAAGGTCAAATTTCAGTTATCAGTTGATTTTCAGAGGTTTGTCTCCAAATCACCAGTATCTGCTAGGCTCTTTCGTGGTTAGTTCCTATCTTTAGGGAATCTTTTCCGCAGGGGATCTTCTTTTTGGGGTTTTTTTTTTGGTTTTTTTTTACTCTGCTGATTTGAGTCTTCAGTCTAGGTCTTTGGGGGTAGTCGCCAAAATATTTTTGGAAAGGACTTCAAGTTTCTGTTTTCAGCAGGAGAAAGTGGAGTTAAGTTGGATTCTTTAATACTTCTCAATCTTCCATCTAACATTTTTCTAACTTTTCCCAACAGCGTTCTAGGGTCTTGGAATTCTAATTCCACTGCCTGGGCGTTTAGTTCTCGTCTACGTTACCTTAAAGGTCTGCATTCGTTATTTTTTCTCATCTAACACCTATCTCCATTGAAGCTCCTTCGATCAGTTATGTTCAGATCGGTTGCCTGAGGGCTTCTGCTATACATTCTCTCGATTTCATAACAGCCACGAGGTGATCTCTTCACTCACTTTGGTCTGTTGATCTTGGAAGATACAACTTTAGTTGCAGATTTTTTGCAGTGAGACTTGAGTACCGCCCTAAGGGATTGCTTTTGGAGATCCCAGTCGTAAAGCACTGCCTCTAATCTGAAGGGAAAACCAAAAATTTTTACTTACCGTAAATTTATTTTTCCAGAAGATTAGAGGCAGTGCTTACTTTCCCCCCCCAAATTTGTTCATAGTCTAAGTGGTACGGTTATTCGGCTTTTGTAATTTCTGGGGATGTCTTGGATAGGAAGCAATTTATAAGGCCAAAGGTTAATTGGGGGGGAGGTCCTTGAAAAGTTTTGGAGATTGCCTGCCTGTTTTTTCCCTCCAGGTGATGAAATCCCAGTCGTAAAGCACTGCCTCTAATCTGAAGGGAAAATAAAGATGAAACTGAGATAAGTAATAAGGAGCTACACAGCAGGGAATCATTTTTAGACCTGGCTAGTGGCACAGAGCTTGAAGTTAGGTCAAATTTGGAAATCACATGAAATACTGTGGTTTCATAAAATATTTTTATGTGTGTATTTTTATTTTTAATATAAGCTGACACTGAAAGGACTAGATATAAAAAGGAAAGGAAAAATCACAAACTGACCATTGAACAGGGATTTGTAGTCATCACATTTTTCCTGCAACAGACACTGAATAGCTTATTTTGGATGCATAATTCTTAAAGCATTTTCTGAAGTTCTTGGCAAGTGGTGAAATGTGAAAATATATCCATAAATGGAGAGCTTGGAGAAAAAGTTAAGCTTGGAACACTTCTTTGTTTTCACAAAGCTATGACTCAAATTTCTTCCTTAAAACCAGATAGATCGGTGACATCTGCTCAAAGACTACTTATGGAACCCAGCAGATCAATGTTACTTCTTGTGGTTTTCACTATATTAATTTATATGAAACTGAACTTTTTTCCAATGATGCCTCAAGATCATAAGATAATGCCGGTAGGAGAGGGTATGTGCAAAACAGAAGATACTCTACAACTCTCTTGCATGAACAATTAGATATTTCAGGCATCTCTTGTGCAAAAAGAGGTTTGTTAATATCACAAGCACTAGCAGATGGAAATACAAAGAACGGACTAGAGCAGCTTAGCTTATTTGCCAAGAACTGCCTAGTCATAAGACAAATATGTTAAAACCTAAAAGTAGCAACTCCACTTTAATATTTAATTGTCTAAGTTGACTTGGAGGTCACATTTAGTTCCTGCAAAGCAATAGTCAAGACATATAATGCAGATCTCCATTAATTTCGTATTACACCATGGGGGGGAATTCCGGGCGCAGGGCAAACAAAAGGGCTACTGCAGAGGGACAGAGTGTATTCTGTCCCTCCAGTAGGCACAGACCACAATAATTGCCAATGATCTTGGAATCTCGGTGGCAGTGCTCAGACTCCTTGAATGTCATGACTGCAAAGGAGTACTTACTGTGGTCTGCACCAGTTAGAGGTGCAGACCAAATGCTCATCCAAGCATTCACCTGGGACCACTTTGGACCATAACTCCCCTCCCTGCAGAAATCCAAGAGGGAGAGGGGTATTCACCACATCCCCACACTTTACAAACAGCCAACAAGCACCAAAGTCATAGCACACACCAGACACACACAGAATTATATTCCCAGGGTTATTAACCAAAATCTAAATTTTTGCAAATCAGAATGATAACATAAAAGCAAAAAGCTGAAAATTAGAATGTTTTCTGTTTAGAGAAGTTGAGTTTAGTGGATAACCTTGTCAATGTCCAATGCTACAGGAGGGGCCCCAAATTGAAATAATTGTGTGTGCCAGGATAAATAGATTGGGCTACTGGTTTAGTCGCTTGGACAAAAGATTAAAAAATAAAATAAAGAAACATTTTTACATCCCTGTTACAGATGTGCAATGTTTTTTCAAACTAAAATAAGTTCCACTGAATCAAAATGGACATCTTCAGGAACAGAAGGGTAATATAGTTTACAAAAAGACTGAGAAGACTCATTAAGAATGATCACTGGCAGACATTTTCAAAACATCAATTTTTATTTGACAAATATATCAAAGGTCACTCCTCCAGCCGCCATGACTGGTACGGTTAAAAAACGGCCATGGAGCAATTAATCTGTATATACAGCTTGGAACACTGCCAAGACAGAGTATTCTACACTTTGTGCCGCGGTCTATTTGTACCAGGTACATGTGACTCTGTTCCAGACGGCCTGTTAGTTCTTTGCAAAAAGTTAAGTTTGTTGCTGGTTACAGATGGAATCACCATCCTAACTTGCAGGCAGTGCTGTGAGCACACATGCAAAGTGGGGCACTCTGTCCCTCCCGCCACTTCACATTATTAAATTGAGCCCTCCCTCCGTTCCCATTCATTTAAAATAATACCTCCAGTACTCCCACACCACATTTGATGATGCATGGTGACAGAAGAGGACATGGCACGGGTTGGAGAGAACTTGGCCAGGTGCTGTATTTGAGTTAACAGTTTTAATCTATTTATTTTTTTTAAACTATTTTTATCTACTAAAACTCAGAGGTGGTGGACTAAGTAACAAATGCCCAATGGGCCATAATAAATCTCAAAATATAGGGCTGGAGTAACCCTTTACTGGTGTGAAAAAAGGTCTATATAATGAACTTTAGAAATTCTAGAACAACCAACCATATACCGTTAATTGACCTCCATGGAGAGACGGAAGCTCCTTTATGGAGCTTTAGTTAGCTCTCCAAAGCTAATCCCTACTGTGCAGGGCTTAGCTCAACGAAGAGTGCTCCTGACTAGAAAGGATGGCGATACCAGAGCCCGACATACCCATGGCAAAAGTCAAACTGTTAGCAAACTTACTACTTACACTGGCGGGTGGGACACCATAACCACTGCACAACAATATCTATTGTGCTTGATGGGTTTATTTAAGCATGCTACAGGTACTGAATTCGTTCCAGACCTTTGATTCTCACTGTAAGACATTAGATGAGACTATATTTTTTAATCTCAATTATTACCTACTGTCACGAACGTGGGCTATTGGTCCAGCCGAGACAGTGGGAAGAGTGTGGAAATGAAAAGGTTAAAGGACCACTCTAGGCACCCAGACCACTTCAGCTTAATGAAGTGGTCTGGGTGCCAGGTCCTTCTAGGGTTAACCCATTTTTTCATAAACATAGCAGTTTCAGAGAAACTGCTATGTTTATGAATGGGTTAAGCCTTCCCCCTATGTCCTCTAGTGGCTGTCTCATTGACAGCCGCTAGAGGCGCTTGCGTGCTTCTCACTGTGATTTTCACAGTGAGAGCACGCCAGCGTCCATAGGAAAGCATTGTGAATGCTTTCCTATGTGACCGGCTGAATGCGCGCGCAGCTCTTGCCGCGCGTGCGCATTCAGCCGACAGGGAGGAGAAGAGGAGGATCGGAGGAGGAGAGCAGGAGGAGATCTCTCCGCCCAGCGCTGGAAAAAGGTAAGTTTTTACCCCTTTCCAGAGCCGGGCGGGAGGGGGTCCCTGAGGGTGGGGGCACCCTCAGGGCACTCTAGTGCCAGGAAAACGAGTATGCTTTCCTGGCACTAGAGTGGTCCTTTAATGACACCAGACCCCTGCAATCCTTTCTACACTAACACTCTAGTACACACTTTACTGCCATCATCAAGACTTTATATCCGGGCGTCGTAGGTTACCCCACAAACACAGTAGAATTACCGTATCACAACCTTAATTTATTGATTAGATATATAAAATTAACCCATTTAGCAACAGGTTTACCTGAGATTTCCTCAGAAGAATGAGCTCATAGAGAACAAAGACACAAGCTGATTAAGTAAACATTTAATCTGACAAAAAGGAAAAATAAAGAAATAAATGACATACAGAAACACATAAATTGTAAAACAGTCCATAAAATAGGAGAAAACACAAGAGATCCTTACATATATTTACCCCATAAATATATTTAATTCTTGTGGGAGATTCCACAAGAATTAGTTCTCCAAGTAGTTGTTAAAAAGAAAATATATCCCTGGTTGTTTCTATGTGGGCAGACCCCTGTGTGGATCAGGAGAGTTTGGCCTATAACTTATTTTCTTAAAGGACCACTCTAGTGCCAGGAAAACACCCTCAGGGACCCCCTCCCGCGCAGCTCTGGAAAGGGGAAAAGGGTTAAAACTTACCTTTTTCCAGCGCTGGGCGGGGAGCTCTACTCCTCCTCTCCGCCTCGTCGGCTGAATGCGCACGCGCGGCAAGAGCTGCGCGCGCATTCAGCCGGTCGCATAGGAAAGCATTTACAATGCTTTCCTATGGACGCTTGCGTGCTCTCACTGTGATTTTCACAGTGAGAATCACGCAAGCGCCTCTAGCGGCTGTCAATGAGACAGCCACTAGAGGATTAGGGGGAAGGCTTAACCCATTAATAAACACAGCAGTTTCTCTGAAACTGCTATGTTTATAAAAAAAAAAAATGGGTTAACCCTAGCTGGACCTGGCACCCAGACCACTTCATTAAGCTGAAGTGGTCTGGGTGCCTAGAGTGGTCCTTTAAGTTACGTTGTCCTCTGAAGACCCCAAAGTCAGAGCATAAGCACCAATACCTTTTACAATGCCCTATGCCCTAAGCTCTGGTGATGGTCATCTAGTAGTCTTATAGCTTAGGCCTGGTGTAAGATCAAAGCCTACAATAAATGTTATGCTAACGTTTACACAAACCACTCATAACATATATCAGATGCCAACTCATGCTTTGGCATGACACCTACTCAACTATCCTGCTAATTATTGTATTATTATGCAAGACTTTGACACAAGGTAAGTTACTGCACTTGCTATGCAATGCTTAAAGCATGGTTATAAATATGCCAGCCTTGACAGGACACCTATCCTGTATACAGACTACTATGGCATGCTGAACACAGGTTATATGCAAACCACAGCTAACATCACCTGTCGTCTGTTCTCTATACTGGCTCCCTAGGCAACATTCTAAATACGTCAAGCCCAGTTTGCCTTCATACACTGTACAGCTTGACAACGTACCTGAAATAAGACTTATTCCAGCTCACCTAACAAGACCTCCAGGCAAAAGAAAGGAAAAATCTACCAACAGACCAGAGAATCCCTACATCAGAGAGATAATATTTGTTTTTCTATAAAGAATCAGAACAGCAATTTAATGCAAATTTTATTCGTAAAACAAAGATAATGGAAATCTTCCAACATAAAATAATATCGCAATCAAGTGAAGCTCTCTAAAATGGGATGCAGAGAAGAGCTGAATTAAAAAAATAAATAAAACGTGGATCCAGAATGAAAAACATGAACACTAAATAAAAACATTTGTTATGAAAAGTCCTAAATTTGGTGACTGAATTTGGTAATGTGCATGAATACTAAAAAGGGTTAGGAAGCTCTATTTTCCCTTTTGCTTAGAGGAGGCCAGGCTTCTGTCAGAAAATATTTTTTTAGCTGTAAATATTTATTTTTGAAGCCACTGTGGATCATCCGTAACGCAAAAAGTTCTATAATTTTAGGCTATGCTGAGGGAATACAATGAGAAATCCATAATGAGCATAACTAGTTTAATTAAACCTATTAAACTAAAATCCGTTCCGATTTAGTGTTTACCGATCAGACATTATTTATTAAATATAAAATCTTTATCTGGTTGCAAATGTACTTTTGTTGAACAATTTACACAAATCACTGAAATTTATCTTCACCTCTAATGTATAGTCCGTAAAGGCTTGTGGCACATGAACAACTTCTGTTTGATTTTAAATCTTACAATAAAAATTATACATCGCAAAAAAACCCCACAATATTTCTGTCTGTAACCCTTTCCTTTTGCATGAATACTTGATTAGCTTAACTCTTAAAAACGTTTAGGGAGTTAAAAAAAAAAAACTTTTTTTTTTAAAAAAAAGAAGAAAATGAATAAAAACAATACCTTGTCACTGCTAATTTTAAAGGGTTGCTTCAACCACCATGCCCACTTATATTTTTAGAATTGGTCATGGTGGTATGATTTTGTATGTACAGTGTTTCAGCTTGAAACATTGCACATACTGAGATATTTACACGTGTGTGCCCAGACCACGTGTCAGCCTGGAACTCTGGCAGCACATATGCAAGGAGAAGCCTGTTTCCTCTACCACTCTCTGTGCGCTTCACCCGCCAATGCTGAATTCCATTTTATTTATTTTTTTACATTCACTTGCTCTATTCCATCGCTTGCTCAGATCGCGTGCATGCACTATGGGCCAGTAAAAACAGTCCAATGAAATGCTTCTCACTGAAAAGCATTTGATTGGACCACGGAGCAAGAGGGAGTGATGTCACACGGGGCATGGAAACATGCAGCCCTGCGCCGGTTTCAAAGTACAGTAAGTTTTAGATTAGATTTTAACAATTGTATTAAATATAAAGGGGAAGAGAGTGGGGACACCTAGTAACTAGTGCCTATAATATCCCTTAAAAAGCGGGTTAGAGGAACACTTTAGGTTGAAAGGACCAGTTTGGGCACCATTGGACCTTTACCGAAACAAAGTTATTATGGTGCCAGGAGGTCCATGGTGCTGGCTCACCTTTAGAGGTTTAACCCATCACAAGCTATTTAACCCCAGAGTATGTACTCCAGATCGCAATGCCCCTGGTCTGTCTGCTTTCTAAGATCCTAGACAACGGTCAGTTGACAAGGCCAATCAGTAGCTTCCCATTCATTTAAAAAAAAAAAAAAAAAAAAAAAAAAAAAGGTACACACCGTGTTTAAGAAGTCTATGCCATCAGTAGAACTAGAGATATCTGAATGAATGGAAAATATGAACTAAAATGAACTTTTCAAACTTTACTGGAGGCCTCAGGGCATTTTAAAAACTGTAATAAACGGCAAGTCTGGAATTTGAGAGCGTATATTAAAATAATAATGCATAGTTCTACAGATGAAACAGTGCATTTAAAATTTTCCCTACCCTGAGGCATATCACATATTAAAAGGTGCCCCTATAACCATTTAGAGATCATGGTTTTACACAGAAATCATTTGGAATAATGTATCCACTGAGTCATGGTCATAGCTCGGCTATTTTAACCTACATATTGCAGTCTGGATTTTAAACCCAGCAACGTTTAATTAATAACCATAACATCATTAATTTTATTACTTTTTAACCATAATTAAACAGGCTTGTATATCTTTTTTGGATGTGATGGGAGTTGAGGTCTGAAAGCCAGTTTCTTAACATCATTATTTAATTCAACCTAGCTTACTGCACGTTTACATCCTTTCTATTATTCACATGCTAAGCCTTCTGTTTTGAAAGAGTTATTTTATTCCATGCCTTCAACATTTAATCCTTGCTTGTCTGGGTCATGGACAACATGTTTTGGAGTTCCTAGTAGTTTTTTTGTTAAAGGGACACTATAGTCACCAGAATGAGTGAATATAGTCTGGTGTTTAACCCCTTAAGGACACATGACATGTGTGACATGTCATGATTCCCTTTTATTCCAGAAGTTTGGTCCTTAAGGGGTTAAAGAATGTCCCTGCAGACTTTTTAATGTAAACACTGCCTTTTCAAGGAAATTACAGATTAGGGACACCTCTAGTGGTGGTCACTCGAGGTGCGTCCTAGACCTCAGACGTTCAACGCTCTGCATTGAGACAAGAAATGTTCAATGATTCAATGCTTCTCTATTAGGAGATGCTGACTGGCACGGCATGGCATTTTGCAGTGCATGTGCAATAGCCTCCCAATGAAAGCATTGGATTGGCTGAAATCATCAAATTTGAGGTGGGGCCAGCCGTAGCAACACCAGCTCAGCACTAAAACAATTTGAGAAACTAAAGTTTTTAATGTAAAAAGAGGGGATCAAACCTAAATAGTTATTTTACCACTATACTGTCAGGAATACATGTTTGTGTTCCTAACACTATAGTATTTGTTTAAATCACAAAGATGAAGGCTCAGTAAAAAAGAAAGGAAAAAAAAAAGGGGGGGGGGGGGGGGGAAGGGTATATTCAGGCCAAAATCTAAATAGCACAAGGACAATATACATGGATATGTTTTAGAGGAACATATCAATCACCAGTGTTTTGAAGTGGTCCTAGTGCAAGGACTTTGTATGTGTAGCGTTTCAGTACAAAAGTACCCAGGTAAGAGATCAAAACAGTTTGCCTCCATACCAGGCAAGAGCAGCAGGCTACTTCTACCATCATAGCCACATTTTTCACAAAAGCCACTTAAGACCAAAACGTTAATCCTGGTGAAATTCTTATGTTGATAAACCCCAACAGAGTGTCCATTTTTCCACCATAAAAATGTAAAATAAATGTATAAACCACCACACATTTTATCCTACACATTTCTATCTAGTTTTTCGATTTCTCAAAAATTGGCCGAATAATCCTCAAGAATGAAAAAACAAAACAGTACATAACAATGTTATAGCAAAAGCTGCGGACTTTATTTACAATATGCAAAATATACACTTGCTGAACTGCAAAGAGTTACCTTTCACCCAATTGCAAGTCCTTGCAGGCAGAGTTTAAGAATGATTCCAATTAAAGAAAAAAGGGAAAAAAACAGAGCCGTAGGAAAGCAAATAGTCCCAAATGAAGTGAATTAAGTTTCCGTGACAACACTAACTCTAATAATGGATTTAGAGACGACAGTGATGGTAAACATATAAACTTTATTTAAAGGGACACTATAGTCATCAGAACCACAACTTCTTAATGTAGTTGTTCTGTTTTCTATAGCATAACCCCTGCTTAAGACGTTTACACTGCTGGCTAGTTATACCTCTAGTGGTAGTCACGCCGACAACTTCCTGACTGACGTTCAGCGTCTCCACGCTCTGCATGGAAATGCATTGATTCAACGCACCTCTATGAAGAGATGCTGATTGGCACAGCGCTGCATTTTCCCACATATTCGCAATAGCCTCCATTGCATTGGCTAAAGTCATCAAGATTAAAGGACCACTATAGGCACCAAGACCACTTCAGCTCAATGAAGTGGTCTGGGTGCCAGGTTCCTCTAGTTTTAAGCCTGCAGCTGAAAACATAGATTCAGAGAAACTGCTATGTTTCATTGAGGGTTAATCCAGCCTCTAGTGGCTGTCTCACGGACAGCCACTAGAGGCGATTCCGCGATTCTCACTGTGAAAATCACAGTGAGAAGACGCTGGACATCCATAGGAAAGCATTGAGTAATGCTTTCCTATGGGCAGTTTGAATGCTTGTGCGGCTCTTTCCGCGCATGCGCATTTGGAGCCGACGTCGGCAGGAGGAGGAGAGATCCCCAGCACAGAGGGAGCCCAGCGCTGGAGAAAGGTAAGTGGCTGAAAGTGTTTTAACCCGTTCAGTCCAGCAGGAGGGGGCCCTGAGAGTGGGGACCCTGTAATGCCAGGAATACCGAGTGTTTTCCTGGCCCTATAGTGGTCCTTCAATCATCTCTGCCTTGGATGCTGAGCCAGCCTCGGGTAAGACCATCATGGTGTGGGAGAAAAGGTGAGTAAAATCACCTTTAATCTCCAGGGGGGGTGGGGGGTGGAGTCGTCGTGACTTAACAGCAATCCCTTTTTCACTATAGTGTTTATTTAAACTGGTCTAGCTAAAGGGGAACAGGCAAGTAAGATTAAATGAGCTTATAAATTTAAATTCGCACAAACTCCCATATTAGTACTCATTTGATAGTTTCCCACCTTATAACTACAGTGCAAGTCCTCGACACTGTGTTAAAGCAAGACATCCTTATTTTCACTTTTCGTTTCCCATTGAAGGTGAAAGGTTACGTGTAAATTTGTGACATCAACCCTGCAATGTATGTAGCATAGCTGTCCCTTGGCCCATTGTTTGCTGTATTCATTTAACAACCCCCAGCTTCTTCCTGTTTCCTCTAATGGTCGGGGAAAACTATATGTGACATTATTGTAAGTGGGCACTAATAGATGACAGCTGTTGAAAGTAAACAAAGTGCGAGGTCAAACAAGGCAACACACACCTGCTTTTACAACCTAATAATCCAGAGGTTGTATGCATTGTGCTATGCATTCAAACTCACACACACGTAATATTAAAAACCAGGATATATATTTTAGAATTCTCAAACAAGCAAATTAATAGTAATCCGTATTAAATCATTTTAACAGGCAACAAGTCAATTAACATTATATCGTCATCAACTTAAAATGACTCCCGTTTATCAGACCCACGAGGACTGTGGCGTGACCCTGAAGTTTTAAAAGGCAATGCAGGTCATGCAGTATCCAAATAATTAGCACGCTAGGGTGGTTATGGTGCTTGGAGGAGTGTTTTAACTTCTATTAAATGAAGCTTGTGTAAATGTAATAAAGAAAAAGATAACGGTTCATGAAAAGCTGAATTTTGCTATTAGTTTGTTTATTTACATACAAATTAGGCTAATGAGCAGAATTACAATTCTAGTATTCTCAATGGCTCTAAACGTACCAAAACCTGGATTCAAGATGGAGCTTTTCACCCACTGCCTGTGCACCTCTGCTCCTTATTAAATGCAGGGCTTCTAAGAAAAGCCATAAAACACTAGCCCCAAAGTTCTAGCATATATTTTAACGGTGTGATATTGTATATAGCCAGTTACTTAACTGCATTAGTGACACCTTTAAGGATGTGCGTTTACAGTGAGGTACAATGTAGTTATTTATATCCTAGGTTAAAATATTACAATCAAATAGTGACAAAAATAAATAGCGAGAAATCCTATACAGGGTTATTAAAGGGACACTATAGTCACCAGCTTAACGTGCCGAAAAAGCAGCTGTGACGTTCATCGTCCCCACGCTCTGCATGGAGATGCTGAATTTCCTCATAGAGATGCATTGATTCAATACGTCTCTATGAGGAGGTCCTGATTGGCCAAAACGGCATTTGGCCCTGCACTTGTGTAGATTTTAGCCAATGCAATACTTTGCCTATGGGAAAGCATTGGATTGGCAAAAAAAATCGTCCATTTTGATGATGTCATGAAGGGGGCGGAGCCAGCACGTCAGACCTGCACGGCGCTTGAAATAAGGTGAGTTTTAACCTTTTGTAGGTGGGCGGGGGGCAAATCACCTAAATGGTGGGTTTAGCACTATAGTGTCAGGAATACATGTTTGTGTTCCTGACCCTATAGTGTTCCTTTAACTAAAGTGAATTATAAATTTAAGAGTAGCTGAACTGAAAAAAATAGCCGACTTAAGGTACCTTAAAGGTAACCAGTCACAAACAACTTTGTCTCTTTCCAAAGAGCATAAAATCCCATATGTACATTGTGCTAGCAGTTTGGTAGCAAATATATAGATTTGAAAAAGAAAAAAAAAGAAAAAAGAAAAAATTTTAATTAGATTGGTCTCCCATCTGATTCTCAATTCCTCAGCAGACACTCAATGCAAAGGAATTGACAGCAAGTGAGAGCAGAACTGACCTACCACAGAACGTTGTCCTGCTCTCCGCTAATAGCAACCACAGTGCATGTGCTGTTGTTGCTATGGTAACTCCCTAGCAAATGCGGATAGCGCTGGCAATGGACTATAAGGATGGAGTGATGTGAGGGCAGTGGAGCAGAGGGCCAGATAAGTCATGATAGTTTACCTTTAAATTTGATATTCACTTTCAATTCTGACTTTAGTATATAACCCTGATCAATGGCAGAACTAATGTGAGAGGGCCCCGGTGCATAAAAACTTTTGAGCAGGGGTGGCCAATATGTAGATCTCAACGGTCATACAACTCTGCTGAGGTCTTGTTATCTGTAGATCTACCATGTGCTCTTGCAGGGTGTGCACGTGCTGAAGCACTCTCTGCATTGGCCTACTGCATAGTGTAAATGTACTCTTTTTTTTTTTAAATACCCGGTCGGTCTGCAATAGGGACTTTTTTTCAAGACAATGTTATCAAAGTCTGTGGTAGACAAAAAGTGTGTTTATAGAATATAATTTAGAAGCTCGCTTTGTCATTACCTCCTGGGCTTTTGCACAGAGGGTTTCTTTAAAGGATAGCAAAATAACAAGTGACTCCCTCTCCTGGCTAAATTTTACTTATTGCTTCATTCTATAAAGCATGACACTTGCTCACACCCAAGGAATTTTGCAATGCAACCACACCCTATCCAGGAGATGGTTGAGAGGAGCCTTTAAAAGGATAGAGGATCTTGTGGAAATCTTAAACTGCCAGGGCTCTTGGTAATTTAAATGGTTCCACAATAACAAGAAAGGGGGGCGCAATGTAACCCCTTATTGATAGGATGTTCCATGCTGTCCTAAAAATAGTGGACTTAATGCCGTTACGATGGCATGTAGTAGTGCAGTTTTGGTGTGAGATGGGTTAAATCTCTGAGAGGACCAAGTAGACCCAGGGGGTCAGCCAGGGCCACATTTAGCTTACCAGACTGACAGATGAGCTGTATGCAGCACTGCCTACACCCCCTTAATACATCGTTGCTGAGTGATCGTGCTAAGCTGCAGTGATTCTCCGCTTACCCACACTCCTGATAGTGTCTCCCTGCATGCCACCCCTGATCAGCGCTGGGCTTTGCCACCTGCCCAGAACCAATCACTATGTGACTGGATAGGACAGCATGTGTGAGATCTCCATCTCAGCTCCATTCTCCCAGTACAGAGGTACTGTGTGAGCTCGTAATTCCCTCTTCTGAGGTCAGTACTGAAACTCTGAGTACGGGTTAATGTAAGGTAAAGGTTAACGCTGCTTTAGGGTTACTGTACGCTTAAGGTTAGCGTAAGGGGAAGAGGTAGTTTTAATTACTAAACACTAATTTAGATTCTGGACATATAAAAGGTATTTTAACAGTCGGGGCCCAAGTTATATTTCTTTAGTTGCCCTAGACACGTAACATAAGCATAATGGACACACGCGCGCGTGCACACACACGACTTCAGCAAAAATTGTTTTAGTTTTTACTGAAGAATAAATAAATGCTATTTGTGTTGCCATGTTTTCCCTGTAAAATTCCTTCTTCCCTCAACTAACTCTTACTTCGAGGGCAATACATGAAATCAAAATGATGGACAAAGAGTGCTTAATAATAAACATCTATTTGAACCTATGATATTTACTGGATTATTCACTGAATTGTTGGGAATTTAAAGGGACACTATAGTCACCAAAACACCTACAGCTTATTGCATTTGTTCTGTTGAGTAGAAACATTCACTTCAGGCTTTTTGCAGTAAACACTGTCTTTTCAGAGAAAATTTAGTGTTTACATTACAGCCTAGTGATAACTTCACTGGCCACTCCTTAGATGTATGTTAAGAGATCCTTCCTGGGTCATGGCTGCCTAAAATGCATCCAAACATTCAGTATCTCCTTCCTCTGCATGCAGACACTGAACTTTCCTCATAGAGATTCATTGATTCAATTCATCTCTATGAGGTGATGCTGATTGTCCAAGACTGTGTTTGACTTGTGCTGGCTCTGCCCCTGATCTGCCTCAGCCAATCCTATGGGGAAGCACTGTGATTGGCTCAGAACTACACTTCTGATGATGTCAGCAGGCAGCTTGCTGTTCTGAGGCAGACAGGGGCAGAGCCAGCAGCTTCAGGCTTGAATACAAGTAAGATTTTACTATATTTGGGGAGGCCTAGATGGTGGTTTTAACACTATAGGGTCAGAAATATAGGTTTGTGTCCCTAGCCCTATAGTGCTCATTTAAGGCTAAAGTAGCTGAACTAGAAGCAATGCTGACTTTTCCCCTACTTTGGTTACTGTGGCCTTACACTTTAGCACAACCATACAATTGTGTGAGTGGTCCGGGATGGAGAAATGTTCCACTTACTATTCTCAATATTATACCTTTTTCAGGGCAGAAGGAATCAGGATCCCCCATCCAGTTTTCTAAACATCAACATAAACACAGAAAACAACAAAATAAACTGTCGTTTTCACATATAGTATTTAAAAAAAAAAAAACCCTGCTATTCTGAAGACTAATTCTGAAGAATAAAGTAATTTACCTCCACCTGACAGCAGGAGGTGGGTGCTCTGTAAGCATCAGGGTGCATCCAAGCTAATTAGCTGCAGCAGCTGGCGTAGAACAGACTGTAGTAAGAACTCTTTTAGTTTATAAATCTACATAGGGTTCAGAGGTTGGATCCAATTTAGCGTCCCCTTTAAAGAGTTTCTTGCCGAAGTGAGTAACTGTCGACAGAGGGTGCATGCAGCCTGCATGTTTTATGTACAAAGGATTAACATGTATGTCTAAATGTAGATGCTCTTTTATCATGAGACGGACAAAAGTTATTCACTAAAGTGAAAATTCAAAGTGAAGTCACATTTAAGGCCAGAGTAGCTGAACTGATAGTATAGAGTTATTAAATTGGGAAGTTGTTTAACTCTAAATGCTGCAGCTACAAAACAATTAAGTAGCAGCCTTTTGCTCGAAGACTAAAACACTAAAGTAAGCGTGTTTTTTTTTGTTTTGTTCTTTTAATGTTAAACACCCCATGAGCATTTCATTGAAGCACTCACTTGCCACTGATGTATTCTGCTCAAGCTGTGGAAAAAGTAAGCAGATATACTTATGTTTATTAACTAAACATTCGCTTGAATTACTCTTGGCTTTACTGCTTGTTGGGATTAAGATTTGTTCAAGACTTTTCAATGATACAGAATGTGGGTCTCGGCCACAGAGTGAAAACCTGTTGTTAAATAAATGTATTGCACATATAGGCGTACAGAAGGGGTATGCCAAAAAAACACTAATGCTGGTACATTATACTCACCGTGCCCCATTACAGTCCTGATCAGAACTCCGGTCAATTGGAAAAAATGTATTATCTGGACAAAGATAATTTGTCTATAAATAAGTATTTCAATATGTATACATTTTGTAGCAAGTATTCAATTTGTAATTTAACAAAAACAAACAAAAAAGTTTATAAGTCTGACTTAAAAAAGAATAATAATCACACTTCATTCTAGATTTAACAAATATTCTCCTTTTATTACTTAAAAAACAAACAAACAAACATGAATGAACGGTTGTAAGTATAGATGACCTGCCTTGACAATCAAAATGAACAACAGCCCTGGTGTAGCATATGTGATGCAACCTTTAGTAAATAAATGTTTTTCATTTTTAATCATATGGTGCCTTTAAAAACTTTTGGCATCAATATCAATGTGTTGTACCCAACAGGTTAATAATGGTCTACAAAAAAAGTTCAACATCTCTGAAACATGCAGCGGATTTTCTAGAGTGCGCAGAGAAGCCTGGGAAAACCCAGCTGAACTAATGAAAAAAGAAAAAAAAAGAAAAAAATTCTCAACCAGAAACACCAGAGACCACTACATCATCAACAAACAGGGGCGGACTGACAGGTCGGGCAGATCGGTAATGGACCGAGGGCCTGAGGCAATCAGGGGCCCGGCAGAACAGTCATCTCCACAGCTAGAAAAACATGATTTCTGCCATATTCCAGTGATATGTTGCAGGGCCCTACCTGCACTCACCACGTCTCCCCCTGCACCCACCTCAGCCTCCTGTCTCCCTGCAGCCACCTCAGCTGCCATTCCTCCCTGTACCCACCCCAGGATCTACCTCTCCCTGTACCCACCTAAGCCCCTATGCCTTTCAGCACCCACCACAACATCTATGTCCCACCTGGTAATCTGTCCAGCCCCACGCCCACCTCGGTCCCTGTAAATTACATAATGTAACACAACATCACTAGCAGCATCCCCACACATGCAACCCTAGAAGTAGACTCCAAACACATGTGGGGGACGCTGCTAGTGATCAGTAAAATCAGTGGAAGTGTGTAATTAAATTTGCTTTATGTCTTAATTGCTGGGGAGGCACGCCAGCAAGGGTTACTCCATCTAAAAACAGCGTTTATTAAAACACTGTTTGGTTGAATTAACTCCTTTAAATAAAATCTGGCCATTTTGAGGGGGCTCTGCGGGTGTGAGAATCAGCCATTCTGTGTGCAAGCAACAGAAAGAAGGAGTGGAAGAAGAGTAGTAGGAGGCCAAAATAATCTTGTACCAGGATGGGGGGGGGGGGGGGGGGGATGGAACCTTGATCACCCACGGCCCAAAGGCCCTTTTGAGTGGTCAGTCCACCCCTGTCATCAAACGGCCTCCATTAGAAGTTTGGATTTGTAAAGATGCAATATCCAAGTAACGGAACCACTAGAATTCAGTGGACTGGTTAAAGGAACACTCCAAGCACAGTAGTTATGGTGGAGTAAAGGCTACCATCTCTTTGTCACTCTCCAAAATAGAAAAAAACAAAATAAAGTTAAAAGGGGCACTGTGTGAACAATAGTGATAAAACTGAGTAAAACTTTTTCCAAAATTAAAATATTCCATAGGTGAAGCTGCACTTTTAAAAAGTGAAAAGAGCAACAAAAAACAAACAAACAATGTAAAAAAAAAAAAAAACTTTATAAAATTGTATTTAGAAAAATAGCCAGAGACTGACCCTTTTCAGCTGACTTTGAGAATGTAATTTCCTGTGTTACAAGAACATGCATTATGAGAAAGAACTACAACTGTGATGTCATAATCATGCCTTTAGGCAAAATAATGGGTGTGTGAGGGCATGCTGTGCCATAAATACTGTCTGTACTTGTAAAGCTGGTATATTGCACTTCCCAGCTGACAGTACTGGTGATATTCCTTAAAAAAATTATATATATATATATATATATATATATATATATATTACCCAGTTACAGTACAACAATGATTGTGCTTTCAAGCAACTAGAGTTCAATTAATACATTTTTTTACATTCCTATGTACATTTACAAGATTAGTCAGTAAACGCTGAATTTTAGTCAATTAAATCCTGATGGCAAAATGGAGTCTTAAAAAAATAAAAAATACAAAAACAAAAACCAGCTGGATCATTTTTACAGATCTGCTAAAATTGGGCACAATTTTGCCATTATACTGAAATTCTATAGTAAATATCCCACTTGGAGTCTATACTCTGACCGGAGGCCTTTTTTATTAAGACATTTACATATAGGTAGTTTACGTGGGTTTCCTTCCCATTTAAATTGGGCATACAGCAGACTGCACGGCTATATCAGTTCAGTAATTTAAATAACAGATCCTGAATGGCTGTGTAATCTTTGCATATAAATGTGTAAGATAACAAAATAATGCAATTGAAGGGTTTTGTACACATAAGCCATAAAACTAAATAACTAAAATCCACAATTGAGTTACTTACCTAACATTAGGTTTTAGGTTACATGATTAAAAATAATTAAATTAATATTTAAGGCAACACTGGAAGATATATGCTGTGGTTTGCCCAAGATTAGTGGGAGTCACATTAATTCAACCCTTTTCCTTTTAGTGATATATCACAAGAAAAGATCACAAAGTATGTCTTTCATCCCCCTCTCCAGGTAAAATATATATATATATATATATATATATATATATATATATATATATATATATATATATATATATATATATATATATATATATATATATATATATATATATATATATATAAAAAACACACACTTTAAATATAAACAACCACCACCCTTGAGTGAACACTGAAAGCAATTTAGGATTCCATTTTACATTCACCCCCAAAATATTAGGTAATGGAAAATATTCCTCTGTATCTAGAGCAAAGTTCAGATTTTTACATCACCTGACTAAACTCAATATTCGTCACATTCTTGATAAGCATTAAGTTATTCATTTACAGTAAAATTTAGATAAATATAAAAAAATAAAAAAAAGTTACATGTAAGCAGTCCAGTTTTCATTTAAATGTGAGGCGTGAAAAGAAGGAGATGTGGAAAAAAGGTGACTCAACATAATAATGAATAACATACCATGCCTCACAGCAAAAAAACTAAACTATTTTAAAACCTTAAGTGACAGAAAGCTGGATGGAATTCATGTATATTGTGGAGGGGAATCGTCCGTTTTAGGTATATGTGAAGAAGGTATCAGTGTGCAGGAGTCCAGGGAATTATCTTACTGTTTGAGCATACTGTAGTTGCTATGGTACTTAGACTGCCCATTTAATATATATTTTTATTAAAGTCAAGCAACCCTGTGCTTCCCTTGGGCACAATGAGCGCTCAGCATTAGGATATTTGTAAAGTAACCTTTTTTCCCTGTACATGTGATGTTGCCCAATCACAGTTTCTGTTCCTGATGACACCACAAGCTCTCTGCATTGCCTTGTCTTATTTCGTAAATTGTGCCTGGAGTATCTTTTTAAGTGCATTGGAGATTTGAACAGGGAGAAAAACACAGCATGAATGAGGTCAAAGCTAAATACACTTAAAGGAACACTATAATGTACTATAGTGTCCCTCTGCCCCTGAATTTAGAGTGGCAGCAAAACAGAAATTGAACAGAACACTTTTTCTGCCGGAAAAGTGACAGGGAAAGTTGGAAAATCTGCAATGCTGAAAAACCAATGAAAAAATAAAAAAATAAAAATAAAAATGGCATAGATTTAAAAACAAAGGTTAAAGGCTCCTTCTGAGTGACACAAAAAAAAAAAAAATTTTTTTTACAAATAAATAATGCCCCGATTTTTTTTATACAGATATAATAGAGTTGTGCACAAATTTGTTTCAGTTGGTACAAACTAATCAAAATAATTTTAATCTGCGCCCAAAGGAATAGATTTATCTTGGATTTATACCTGTGGAGTCTTATTCAATGAATCCTGCATGGATTAATTTGTTTCGTTGCTATAACCAAATAGAATTTCTTTTAATGACAATCTAATCTTGACAGCCAATGCCTATTTAGATCCCCTACTGAAAATAATGCGAGGCCAAGAAAAAAAAAATTCACACCCTACACACGTGTAGCAAGACAGATCTTCTGAGCAATATATTTTATAAAAAATTTATAATTTGTATTGCATGATCTCCATGACTCATTAATTAGGGCTCCAATAGAGTAAACGCAATAGTAAGGATGGCATTTTTATTAACGGGTTTACTGGAATAGAACTTTAATTTTGATGCACTGTGTCTTTAACATTAAGTCATATTACCTTATGCCATGTCATATATTCTAATATTCAGCCAGCTTCATGCTTTGACAGACTCCATGTCATGTTTTACTACTGATATTATGTATGTCTTTGAGATATATGTGTTTTTACTTATATTAATGAATTAATTGGTTGTGGGGTTATATATGCACATTTGCACTTTGTTTTCCATATGTATGATTAAAAGGACCACTCTAGTGCCAGGAAAGCATACTCGTTTTCCTGGCACTAGAGTGCCCTGAGGGTGCCCCCACCCGGCTCTGGAAAGGGGAAAAGGGTTAAAACTTACCTTTTTCCAGCGCTGGGCGGGGAGCTCTCCTCCTCCTCTCCGCCTCCGTTCCGCCCCATCGGCTGAATGCGCATGCGCGGCAAGAGCTGCGCGTGCATTCAGCCGGTCGCATAGGAAAGCATTTACAATGCTTTCCTATGGACGCTTGCGTGCTCTCACTGTGATTTTCAATGAGACAGCCACTAGAGGATTAGGGGGAAGGCTTAACCCATTAATAAACATAGCAGTTTCTCTGAAACTGCTATGTTTAGAAAAAAATGGGTTAACCCTAGCTGGACCTGGCACCCAGACCACTTCATTAAGCTGAAGTGGTCTGGGTGCCTAGAGTGGTCCTTTAAGGCTCTGCCGAGCCGAAACGTCTCGCTTTCTGTGGGGTGGTTCACCCTTTAATTAAAATACCATCCTTACTATTGGAGTGTGGCCTGCGTTTACTCTATTAGAACACTATACCGGTGGATTCACCAATGTCCGCCTAACACTGAGTATCTCCGAATGTGTAAATTAAAAAAAAAAAAATCAAAATTACAGGGGAATCATGTTGCAACTAACTTATCCTTCAGCATCCATTTCCAAAAGACAAATACAAGAATACTGGAGAAAGTCACATTCTCACTATGGTTAGCCTTAGAGCAGTATTGCACATGTTTCTAGGGGAGAACATTTTTATTGGCAACCCCTAAACCACCCTCTCGCATTTACATGTTAAAGATGACAAATCGCATTTTTCCACTGTACTTTTCAAGGTGTACACAAGCTTACTTAGCAAGGCCTAGTGTAGTCCACAAAGACACAATTGGCGGTATGACAAGAAAGCAGGGAGTGATAACCCCCACAGAACAATACAATACACTGTGGTAAACTCCAATTAAGGATTTATTGTTATAGTAACAAAACACTTTTCTTCAACCCTACATTATTGGGGAAAAAAATAAAAAATATTCCCTCAAAATGTATGTCAATTTTTCATTTTGCAAACCCAATAAATAAAAGGGCTTGAAGGCTCTCCTTAACTGCCATTGGACTGGGTTTTACAGAAATGAGTGACCAACTTCACGTACACATTCCAGTGCTTTTGTTTTTCATTAAAACATACATCACTGCACAAATAAGACACGCTGGTAATATGACTATTTATTTTTTTTTACAAATTTCAAGTGTGTGGGTACTCTTGAATCCCTGGATGGAAAGATTGCCTGAGCGCTCCAAGATTGGGACAGAGCAGAACTCCGCCAATCACGGCCATCCAGATTGGATAAAGCACTCCCCGCCGATCACGGCCATCCAGATTGGATAAAGCACTCCCCGCCGATCACGGCCATCCAGATTGGATAAAGCACTCCCCGCCAATCACGGCCATCCAGATTGGATAAAGCACTCCCCGCCAATCACGGCCATCCAGATTGGATAAAGCACTCCCCGCCAATCACGGCCATCCAGATTGGATAAAGCACTCCCCGCCAATCACGGCCATCCAGATTGGATAAAGCACTCCCCGCCAATCACGGCCATCCAGATTGGATAAAGCACTCCCCGCCAATCACGGCCATCCAGATTGGATAAAGCACTCCCCGCCAATCACGGCCATCCAGATTGGATAAAGCACTCCCCGCCAATCACGGCCATCCAGATTGGATAAAGCACTCCCCGCCAATCACGGCCATCCAGATTGGATAAAGCACTCCCCGCCAATCACGGCCATCCAGATTGGATAAAGCACTCCCCGCCAATCACGGCCATCCAGATTGGATAAAGCACTCCCCGCCAATCACGGCCATCCAGATTGGATAAAGCACTCCCCGCCAATCACGGCCATCCAGATTGGATAAAGCACTCCCCGCCAATCACGGCCATCCAGATTGGATAAAGCACTCCCCGCCAATCACGGCCATCCAGATTGGATAAAGCACTCCCCGCCAATCACGGCCATCCAGATTGGATAAAGCACTCCCCGCCAATCACGGCCATCCAGATTGGATAAAGCACTCCCCGCCAATCACGGCCATCCAGATTGGATAAAGCACTCCCCGCCAATCACGGCCATCCAGATTGGATAAAGCACTCCCCGCCAATCACGGCCATCCAGATTGGATAAAGCACTCCCCGCCAATCACGGCCATCCAGATTGGATAAAGCACTCCCCGCCAATCACGGCCATCCAGATTGGATAAAGCACTCCCCGCCAATCACGGCCATCCAGATTGGATAAAGCACTCCCCGCCAATCACGGCCATCCAGATTGGATAAAGCACTCCCCGCCAATCACGGCCATCCAGATTGGATAAAGCACTCCCCGCCAATCACGGCCATCCAGATTGGATAAAGCACTCCCCGCCAATCACGGCCATCCAGATTGGATAAAGCACTCCCCGCCAATCACGGCCATCCAGATTGGATAAAGCACTCCCCGCCAATCACGGCCATCCAGATTGGATAAAGCACTCCCCGCCAATCACGGCCATCCAGATTGGATAAAGCACTCCCCGCCAATCACGGCCATCCAGATTGGATAAAGCACTCCCCGCCAATCACTGCCATCCAGATTGGATAAAGCACTCCCCGCCAATCACTGCCATCCAGATTGGATAAAGCACTCCCCGCCAATCACTGCCATCCAGATTGGATAAAGCACTCCCCGCCAATCACTGCCATCCAGATTGGATAAAGCACTCCCCGCCAATCACTGCCATCCAGATTGGATAAAGCACTCCCCGCCAATCACTGCCATCCAGATTGGATAAAGCACTCCCCGCCAATCACTGCCATCCAGATTGGATAAAGCACTCCCCGCCAATCACTGCCATCCAGATTGGATAAAGCACTCCCCGCCAATCACTGCCATCCAGATTGGATAAAGCACTCCCCGCCAATCACTGCCATCCAGATTGGATAAAGCACTCCCCGCCAATCACTGCCATCCAGATTGGATAAAGCACTCCCCGCCAATCACTGCCATCCAGATAGGATAAAGCACTCCCCGCCAATCACTGCCATCCAGATAGGATAAAGCACTCCCCGCCAATCACTGCCATCCAGATAGGATAAAGCACTCCCCGCCAATCACTGCCATCCAGATAGGATAAAGCACTCCCCGCCAATCACTGCCATCCAGATAGGATAAAGCACTCCCCGCCAATCACTGCCATCCAGATAGGATAAAGCACTCCCCGCCAATCACTGCCATCCAGATAGGATAAAGCACTCCCCGCCAATCACTGCCATCCAGATAGGATAAAGCACTCCCCGCCAATCACTGCCATCCAGATAGGATAAAGCACTCCCCGCCAATCACTGCCATCCAGATAGGATAAAGCACTCCCCGCCAATCACTGCCATCCAGATAGGATAAAGCACTCCCCGCCAATCACTGCCATCCAGATAGGATAAAGCACTCCCCGCCAATCACTGCCATCCAGATAGGATAAAGCACTCCCCGCCAATCACTGCCATCCAGATAGGATAAAGCACTCCCCGCCAATCACTGCCATCCAGATAGGATAAAGCACTCCCCGCCAATCACTGCCATCCAGATTGGATAAAGCACTCCCCGCCAATCACTGCCATCCAGATTGGATAAAGCACTCCCCGCCAATCACTGCCATCCAGATTGGATAAAGCACTCCCCGCCAATCACTGCCATCCAGATTGGATAAAGCACTCTCCGCCAATCACTGCCATCCAGATTGGATAAAGCACTCTCCGCCAATCACTGCCATCCAGATTGGATAAAGCACTCTCCGCCAATCACTGCCATCCAGATTGGATAAAGCACTCTCCGCCAATCACTGCCATCCAGATTGGATAAAGCACTCTCCGCCAATCACTGCCATCCAGATTGGATAAAGCACTCTCCGCCAATCACTGCCATCCAGATTGGATAGAGAACGTTCACAGAGAGAATGCAAATGATACATTCTTACTTGAGGCAGGTTTCAGTGATGTCAAACTGCTTCTACAACATAGCAATGGCACCCTGTGATTCTAGGCACCATAACCACTACTCAGTGTTAGGCCTCTATTTTTTTTCAAAACTGACATCGATAGTGGGGAATTTTTTTTTTTTTTTTAAAACCCTGTAACTTCCTCACCCTACCAAGCATTATTCACTAAACCAAACGTTTTAGAGCAAGCATGTCAAACAAAGGCTAAGACGGGCTAAATAAACAAGATTTAAGTTCATGTGCGCACAAAAGCAAAAACTTGGCAGTTTATTTAGGAATGTACAGTATTAAAAAAAAGTTGCCTGACACTGGATGTCCTCACACTCAATTTATTTTAAGGAATAAAAGCAATTTATTTTAAGGAGACATGCATTTGCATATAACCAATGTTTCAGTCCAACTACTTTGACATATTAAGAAAGGTTTGGTAATGGGTCTGAAAAAAACCCATTACGTTATCTTGATTTTGAAGTCTTATGAGTGTGTTCTTCACACTGATGATCTCAGCCAATGTAATGCTTTCCCATAGGAAAGCATTGGGAGGCTATTGTGCATGTGTGGCCAACCAGCATCTCCATGCAGACCCAACCTAATACACACTGCCCCCTCCCCCATTCTAATACACTGCCCACGAATCCCTATTCCCCTACCTTAAGATGCCCGTCCTCCAGTTCCAGCTCTGCTCTTTTCAAGCAGCGCAGACGCTCCTCTGGCACTGCGAGCAAATGTGAATGGGGAGTGGCTTGCCTGCTCTGCAGACAGACACACTGTGCTCTTGAGGCCAAGGGAGGGAAGACAAGAATCAGACAGGAAATATCTTTCCTGTCTTACAGCTGGTCGCAGCCACAGCACAAAGTGGCCCCAGGGCAGGTGGGCCGAAAGTTTGACATGCTTGTTTTAGAGAATTATCAGAGGTAAGCCAAAATTTAGACCACAACTGCTAAGGAGATATAGCTGAATTCACTATACAGAAAAAAAAAAACCACCTTAACAGTTTTTCCTGGCTCAGTTGTTTTGGCCTAATTTGCAAAGCCCATATTTCACTACACATGCTGATCTTGTAAATAAACTCACATACTAGCGTTAAGGTGCATTAAATGACCACTTCAGTTTAATGAAGTGGTCTGGGTGCCAGGTCCCTCTAGTTTTAACCCTGCAGCTGAAAACAGATTCAGAGAAACTGTATGTTTCATTGAGGGTTAATCCAGCCTCTAGTGGCTGTCTCACGGACAGCCACTAGAGGCCGCTTCCGCGTTTCTCACTGTGAAAATCACAATGAGAAGACGCTGACGTCCAAAGGAAAGCATTGAGTAATGCTTTCCTATGGGCAGTTTGAATTTGGCGCTGATGTCGGCAGGAGGAGGAGAGTTCCCCAGCACGAAGGGAGCCCGGCGCTGGAGAAAGTTAAGTGGCTGAATGGGTTTTCACCCCTTCAGCCCAGCGGGAGGGGGGAGGGGGAACCTAAGGACTACATAGTGCCAGGAAAACGAGTTAAACATTTCTATGGAGTGTGCAAAGTCACACCTTAATGTGCTTTATTGGCAAGTCTTAACTTTCCAAGCAGTGTTTCTATAAAACGGGATGAGGCAGCAAACATTACAGAGTGGAAAACAAAATTTAAAAACAAACAAAAAAAAAAACCTTTAAATTAAAAATTTTCGGGGGTGGGAGGAGGGGGGGCGGAGCTTAACTGCCAAGCAGATCGGACGGGCTGTGAATCAGCTCCTGCACAAAAGCGACTAATCTGGGGGTAAAACCCCCAAAACAGTCACTCACGTCCCCGAGCCTGAGGGCACATGACGAGTCGGGGAAACCTGGGGGCATCGAACAAACCCACAACCAAGACTTAACATACCCGGGAACCCGTACAAAGCACTTGGGGCCTGCCAGCGGCCGAGCCAGTGAGAGATGGCCGCTCTCCTGGATGGTAAAGCCCAGCAAAGACCCCTTAATGCGCTCGACTCTTCCCCGCCTGGCTCCTGCGGTGGCCAGCCGAGACAGCAACACAAGACTAAAACACACAGCTGCAAACACTTACAGGAAATGCCTAAAATGGTGGCCGGCAACGCGACCCGCATGGCGAGTATGATGCTGACACCAACACCGCAAAACAAACCCCAACAGAACCCAATGATAATCCTGACCCGCTTCTGGGACACACTCCTGAGGCAGAAAACAGCAGCCCGACCCACAATGGGTGAGCGGAACCGCAGATGGCGGGGAGAGAGGGGAAAGTCCTTGGGCATAACGCTGCCTAAGCCACTCACACAGAAGTCACCTAGCCCACCCGGGCTGCAGGCCATCGGGTCGAGAGTCCAGAAGCATCGCCCACACGGGCGGAGGAAAAAGCACTGCAAGCGACCGAAAACGACCAGCTCCTCCGTCACTCCCACAAATGGAGGTAACCTGGGCCCCAACGGTAGCCAAGGTTGTGGAAAGAAGATGCAGGCCAGCATGCCAGCCTGGGGCTGGAAGGACGCCCTCAATGACACCCACACAGTCCCAGAATTACTCTACTTCTGCAAAGAAGGTATCGGGTGAAAGAGACTGACAGGGGCCCAGTGAACTCGCTACAAAGGGACACTGACAAAATGCCAGCCCCCCCCTATATAACGCCGACCGGCTTAAGCTATGCTCTTATAAAAAACACACACGTAACATATTAATGCATGTCTTAACCTGAAGGATAAATGTATGACCCACTCAAGCATGCATTGTACTTTTACTGTGCATAGGTCTGAGCAATGTTGTATACTTTAAAAAAAAAAAATAATAATTAAAAAAAAAAGTACATAGATATAGCTTCAAGAACTACTAGATCTGTCATTTATGTGCATAACATAGCTAGGAATGCAAGACATAGCAATAAATGTAAGTCTCGTTAACTAATTAGCATACAGTATGATCTAAGCGACAGCCTGCTAACATAAAGAATTGTGCTTGTTATTCGTATGCCCGCATGTAAAGCGGAGAAATAGCCTGAGGACTGCTCTTGGGGCACCTCAAGCCTGTCTGTACCACTCTCATGCACTGCAACAAAAATACAATTAAATTAAAAATTCCACTGATCTAAAAAGTTTACAAATATGACTATAAACCGTGGAAGCATGCCTATTTTCACGCTTTTGCCCGAGGAAATATGCAATGTCCAGCAGAAGATGAAATGCCATTAATTTATCCCTCGAGTGAATTTTCTGGTCACTGACCAGTAGCTGAATCCAAATGACGGAAAAGACCAGACAGCCAATCAAAATGCAAGTTTAATATCAAATGGTTCAAATGGTTCATATTGCACAGTGCAGTGAATATATATATATATATATATATATATATATATATATATATATATATATATATATTCACACACAATCCTCTTCCAGAAATTTCTCAAAAGCTGGCTGAAAACATTTTATTTTAGGAAGACACTCCTTTTGCGATGTACAACATAAAGCCGTGGCTTTGTGTAACTGCGTTTCCAGATTGACCATGGCCGTGTAGTTGCTGGCAGATCCCTAGGCAAATTAACAGCTGGTATGCATCTTAGAGGGCCATACAGATACAGGACCTGTGCCTTATACTGCCAGAGATCAAGGACTTTACAAATGTTAGTGGTGTCATTGTTCCAATCCATCCATACTGTGAACAGTGTATTGTGTATACAGTCTGCCATTTTATCATCTCAAATGCTGTGACCGGTAGATCTTTGCATAAGACACTGTCCACCCTTACTGATAAAACTAATACACAATATCGGAAGCAAAATTAAGAAACAAAAAGAGAATCACTCACGAAGCTTTAGATCGAATTAAAGGAGAAGTGTTAGAGCACACCCAGCAGCCCATACTTAAAATGTTGAGGAGATCAGAACAATACTCTGAGTCAAGCATGTCAAACTCACGGCATGCAGTCCACAAGCAGTGAGTACATACCTAGTGTTCCAAGCAGAGTAGGCACCTGCTTTCCCCACATTGCAGGTGCCTACTCGCTATAAATTACCTGGCCGGGGAGGAGGGGAAGGTGGATGCAGCGAGGGAGCTCAGTCTGTAGTGATTCCGGGCACCAGGATATGATGTAATTTTCCGGCGCCCGGAATCACTAAACTGCGAGCGAGGGAGCAGTGAGAAGCAGGAAAGACATCTCCAGACAGAAGATCCCCACTGGACCCCAGGAATAATTTCAATAATGTGAGTGTGTGCAAGAGTGTCTGTCAGTGTTAAATGGCCGCGGCTGGACAGTGGAGGAACACTGTGCACGGAGGCACGCAACGCCACATCACGTTCCAATGTAACGTCGACGTGCTCCACCTCCACATGGAGTCAAGAAGTAGCGGGAGGGTCCGCTTTGGCACAGGGTGTTGTCGGCGCCATTTGGGATATACCAGAGGCCGCGCTCCGGACTCGCATACTGGCAGCTGCAATGTGAGTGGAGTCTGCTTGTTGGCTAGAGGGGGGTGCATTTTTTTTTTTATATATTGTAATTATCAAAATGAACCTACGGTTTCTATGAAAATCTCAGTTTAGGGGTTTTTTTGCAGCCCACATAAACTTAAACCTTGTTTATTTGGCCCTTGCTAGACTTTGAGTCTGACATGCTTGCTCTGAGTCATCCACATCTAATGATGGGGGCTTTCCTACGCCCTCTCTCTGAAGGTGAGAAATTTGTGGAGTACAGTGACTAATTCTTCATGAGGCTGTTTATGGCTTTATTGCCATACAAGCAAGTCAAGGACCTAAATTTGATGGCATCTTCACACTGGATAAATCTGAAACAGCCACAGGAGCAGCTCCTTCAGATGATTGCAATTTTTTCACCCATGCAAATAAAGCTGACATCTTATCGTTAGTGCATATTAAGACATTTCTAGAACTTGAACCCTTTTCTAGCAGGATTTGTGTTGAGAGAGACTCACAGAAATGGCAGCAATCAGTGCAACAAATAATCCTGGGAAGGGGGCGGGGGGCACCAAAAGGCTTATTTACTAAAAGTGAGAATTCATTGTGAATTTCAATGTCAATGTCAAAATAGCCAAACTGGAAAAAATTGAATTCTCACTTTAGTGAATAACCCTGTAAATATTGCTAAGGGATCCATCAGAACACAATCTTACATTGGCCATGCATACACATGCAAGTTGTCAAACCATGCTAGAACGGTTTGACAATTTTCTGTGACAGAGCACCAGGGCATTACTGGCACTATAACCACTACAGAAGGCTGTTGTGGCTATGGGGCTTGGAATGTTCCTTTATTAAAAGATGGCAACCAGTAACAGATCACTTTGATCATCAAAACTACTTCTTTATTTAAAACTCTGGTTATTGCAGATCCATCAGACTGCCTCTGTACCACCCATGATAATTCGGATGTAGGGAACATCATTCCTCTCATGCCACGGCAATTGGCTTGGGTGACTAGACAGAATAAATTCGCTCTCTAATGGATAGTCTACAACGAATTGCAAACAGAATTCTTTATTGGGACTGTGAGATAAGAGTTTAGCAGACTCCCAGTTGGATAACTGCAACTGATTATCTTAGTTTTTTCCGTTTTCTCTACTTTTCATATTGGACATTATGGCAAGGTATAACCTTACTATATTTAGAAAATGTCTGTGCTACATGTGTATATTCCCCCTTTCCATTTTGATGTGTAGTTTAGTGCTCGAAGTTTAGGAAACAGAGACTAAAAGTATTTTGCACATTATATAGGGGCTTTGTAATCCTTATAACAGAGTTATCCAGCCTATATTATCTCAAAAATGTACTGTTGCTAAAATATTGTGAAAAATCCAAGAATTGAGGTAGATAGATGCAAACACATACTAGTTCAGTGCAGTGAAAACAAAAAACAAACATGAAAAGTACAAATATAAATTAACAATCCATTAGCTATGGTAACTAAAAGGTAACAAAGGGTTGTGCATATAGAATTTTTATTTTATTTTTTTAAAGGGTCTACATTTTTTAATAAATTTACATTGTACGCCTGGCTGTCCAGGCACTGCCAGTCCATGCAGCATACTGTATATTAATGTAACGCCACATTTATGCACATAAAGACTTTGGTGGAAATTTCCAAGGGCTTATGTACTCGTGCAGCATTTGTTAGCAGGTGCACAAGTGCGCTCTGAGCCCCATGGAGCATCAAGGTTCCCAGAAACAGAAGAGCCATGCCGATGAGCTTTATACGTTTGCTGCACTACTAAGCCTAGCATGCACTTTCGTAGTTTCCTAGAGAGGAGAATTGAGGGCAATATCACTTTCAGACAAGTGAAGTTCTGATTTAATAAAACTTTCACAATTACAACCAACAATCCCTAAGGGACATCATCCTAATGCAGATAGCTAGATAGATAGATAATCTGGAGTTTCATACTCTATTGTAATCTGTAAATGTCCAAATCAGCTCTATTTCAACCTATCCATAAATGAAAAGAATACATGGACAATGGTGTAGATACCAAGTAGAGCAGGTGCCTTTACGGACACAATTCTAAACAACAAGCCTAAGAGACAGCCTCAGCAGAAGCGTGCACATGGTGTCTGTCACTGATCAATTACACAAACATAGCCAGCTGCAGCCACCCAAAGGGAGCATATGTTAAGATGTTTTTTTTTTTTTTTATTGAGCAGATCCATAATCCTGAATGTGATGAGTAATATGCATAACCCTGTTTTGTGTTTTTTCAATGCATGAAAAGGTTGGCTGCTGTCTCTGTCACAAATGAAATATCGTTTGCCTTCAGGCTTACTTAGGTCACAGATCGATGTACCTTTGTACATGTACGTTTCCGAGCAGTCATATTTTACTACTTTGGCACAACTCAATACACTAGTAAAGGAAGAGTCTAATTCAGGATTGGTTAAAATGTACTTCCCCAGCTGCTCCTCAACTACAACTCCCACATAGTTCTGCCCACCCCAAGGCTGGCGAAGCTTTATGGGAGTTGAACAAAATAGCCAAAATGCAGTTTTGTAACGTTATTAGACTGAAGAAACAATTTGTTTTTACCAGTAATGCCAACATTACAAATTTCAATAGCTTAAGTCTACCCGAAGACTAGACAGGCCTGCAGATTGGTCAACCATGATTTATTAACTATACATCAAACACCAACTAGGATAAATCCAATCATATGAATCTTCAACGTGAGACTTAACATTACGTTTTAACATTTCAGTCACTCTTATGTAAATGAGAGTTACAGGGTTTTACTAGACTTTAAACTACAGTGCATTGAAACTGAATGTTTTAGATTTAGGGTTTGTTTTTTTTTGTTTTTTGTAAATCTGGAAAATTCCACAACTCCCATTATAAAATCATAGAATAGCTGTTTCGCCCTAAATGTTGAACTACGGATTTTAATTCTCTACATTACATAGTGGACTAAATGACAATGACAAATATACACATTTACACACCTAACTTTAGCACGATTTTCCAACCTCAGACAGGTTGTAGATTTTTTTTATTTTTTTTTTTATTTAGCTGAGTGAAACTATGGCCTATGAACACTTTCAATAGCCATTCAGAATTACGCCAGATACTGATCAGATGCCTAACCAAGCACAAGGCTCAGCAACTACCCTGCCACCGCTTTCTGCTACAATCTGCTACCTCTGCCAAGTCTCACTGTCTCCGGTTTCACAGGATTCAGAAACACCAGCTGTTAACAACTCACAGGAACACTGGAGCCTATGAAGGAACCAAAACAAAAATGTCATGCAAAGCAAACTCTAATTAGGAGTTTACAGACTCAACCCAAAAAAACACACAAAAAAAAAAAAAAAAAAAAAAAAAAAACAACAGTCAACAGCATTAATGGCTTATTCCACCTGCGCTCCAGGGCTAACAGAAACGTGCCAAATAAGTAAGTGGTAGATGGATCAAACAAAAACAATTAAAAAAACTCTTTGCTGATACAGGGAATTAGAGGCCAGGTAATGTCTTTGTTGGTGTGGGATGGTATGATATATTTACAAATTTCCTCAATGAACCAACTCCTCGTGGGAATCCATGACTGGACTTTTAGCAATGTAAACACATGACAAATGTGCACTAACATGAAACCAGGCTAAACATCACATTATTTTAACCGAACTGTGAAGTACCATAAAGATGGATTACAACAAATCAATGCAGAAACGTATATTATTTCTTATTGTGCAGCAGGGAGGCAAAAAAAAATAATAAAATAAAAAAAATTTAAAAAAAAACAAAAAATAAAAAAAATGTTTCAGAAGAGAGTCTACACGTTTAGTTTTACTAAACAGAAAATGCTGTGGAAAGTAAACAGGAAATAGCTAATTTTAGGCCAAAATAATCAAAGTGGAAAAACAGGCATTTGAATATTTAATTCTGCTCTGCAAATGTCGGCTCAAAATGTGCAATTCCCTTATTGGATCGCCACAGTTCCCAGTTTAGTAAATAATCCCTATGGCATGTATTTCCCTTTAATATTACTGTTCCCTAAAAAGTAAAATCATTGAGGGACAATAATCACAAACTCCGAAGCCAATCTTGGACACAATCCCAAAGACAATTTCAGAAATAAACCAGTGATGAAGGACAACATGTCCATTTTTGTTTTACATTTCTTATAACGCACACTTTGCCAATGCATTTTGTCTGGGCAGAGTTTGTTCGTAATTATTAAACAGAAACATCTGGCTTTTTGAAGCTTTTCTTTAATCTCCGCATCTGAATCTAGTAATCTCTACTTTATGGTAAAAACAAACATCCAAACAACTGCAAACACTGTCACAGTCAATATATTGTGGAGCATCTGGCCTTCATATAATGATCGCTTTAATTTTATGGTTGTGTAATTGTAGTTTTATGAAACAGATATGTACACAGACAAAAACCAGTTAAGAGAAGGGTCAAAATGAAAAAAAGTAATAATAATAACACAAGGCAATAAAGATAAACAATAGCCAGACTTCCCCAATAAAAACTTCACTCACATATCAAAATTAAATTAACAGATATATACATGAAGTGCTGTGTCAATCCATAGAAAGAATATGGATCAAAATAAGAAAAAAAATTAAAGAAACTAAGCCTATACTACTTGGAAAGGTAGTACAGAGTATGGCAAACCCCTTTCTCAATCAATAAAGAGCAGTGGGTGCAGGGCAGGGACACCCTGTTGCAGCTGGTTAAGGTTGCAGTGATTGTGGGCAGAGGGAGAGGGTAGAGGGGGGGAGAGAGCCAGATTGCTGGGCCTGGAGGAGGCTGAGGTGTATATTTAGGGCAGTTTTTACCTTGTTTCCTCGCCTGGGAGGGCTGCTGCTCTTGGTGGTAGTGGTGTTGGTGGAAGGAGTGTAGCCAGGGGCTGATCATCCTCTCTGCTGCCTCATCGCCCCGCAGCCCTGGGGGGGGGGGGGGGGGGTCTGACAGAGCAGGGGGGGGTCCCTAGTTGACACTCACCCCCCACACCCAGCCCTAGCAGCACCCAGGGGTGTGATCGGGCTGCTGCTCCCTGCGACACTAGCTCGGATCAAGCTGTTAGAGGGTCGGAGGGTAGCCAGTCCCAGGGGCTCACGGTCCCGGACACGGCATAGCAGGACGTATTCCGAGGGCGGGTAGCTGGGTAGTCCGGCAGCGGTGGAGGAGAAACCCGGCTGCCTCACTCCCTCCCTGTCCCGGGTCTGCTCGTGCTCCCTATGGCAGTAGTGATTGCAATACTGAACCGCACACCGACAGCGCTGTTACCGCTCACCAGCGCAACACTGCCCCACGGCGGCAAGAGAGGGAACTGACGGAACGGGGAGGTTCTGACACCGCCCAGGTGCGTCATCGGTGCTTTAAGCCAATTGGAAGCGAGAGTTTGAGGCGCTGTGTGCTCGGCGAGGAGAGTTAGTGCGTTCGTGGAATGCTGAGCTGCAGTGCTGGCATATCACAGCAACTACTCCTAGCACTCCATCACATGTACTGACTGTGCACACTGATAGACAGCTAGCACTCCATCACATGTACTGACTGTGCACACTGATAGACAGCTAGCACTCCATCACATGTATCCTGTCTAGAGAGACAGCTAGCACTCCATCACATGTACTGACTGTGCACACTGATAGACAGCTAGCACTCCATCACATGTACTGACTGCACACTGATAGACAGCTAGCACTCCATCACATGTACTGACTGCACACTGAAAGACAGCTAGCACTCCATCACATGTATCCTGTCTAGAGAGACAGCTAGCACTCCATCACATGTACTGACTGTGCACACTGATAGACAGCTAGCACTCCATCACATGTACTGACTGCACACTGATAGACAGCTAGCACTCCATCACATGTATCCTGTCTAGAGAGACAGCTAGCACTCCATCACATGTACTGACTGTGCACACTGATAGACAGCTAGCACTCCATCACATGTACTGACTGTGCACACTGATAGACAGCTAGCACTCCATCACATGTATCCTGTCTAGAGAGACAGCTAGCACTCCATCACATGTATCCTGTCTAGAGAGACAGCTAGCACTCCATCACATGTACTGACTGTGCACACTGATAGACAGCTAGCACTCCATCACATGTACTGACTGCACACTGATAGACAGCTAGCACTCCATCACATGTATCCTGTCTAGAGAGACAGCTAGCACTCCATCACATGTACTGACTGTGCACACTGATAGACAGCTAGCACTCCATCACATGTACTGACTGTGCACACTGATAGACAGCTAGCACTCCATCACATGTACTGACTGTGCACACTGATAGACAGCTAGCACTCCATCACATGTATCCTGTCTAGAGAGACAGCTAGCACTCCATCCCATGTATCCTGCCTAGAGAGACAGCTAGCTAGCACTCCATCACATGTATCCTGCCTAGAGAGACAGCTAGCCCTCCATCACATGTACCCTGCCTAGAGAGACAGCTAGCATTCCATCACATGTACCCTGCCTAGAGAGACAGCTAGCACTCCATCACATGTACCCTGCTCAAAGAGTCAGCTAGCACTCCATCACAGTTACTGATTGCTCCCCCTAAGAGGCAACTAGCACTCCATCACATATAGGGGCTGTGCACATTGAGAGACAGCTAGCACTCCATTACATGTACTGGTTGCTTCCCCTGAGAGGCAGCTCACATCCTGGTAGGAGGGAGAGACATGCCAGCTGTGATCTCTTACAATTATTATTATATGTTATCCATTGTCTGAACCCAGCTAAATTTAACTTATTAACTTTATCAACAAAGGTCAAGTATTAAAACATAAGTATGAAGTCCCCTCAGGTTCTGCTCCCCTTCAGAACTGCTTTGTAACTCACCTCATGTCAGTTAATCACACAACTCGCACTCATATTTGCTGTTAAAGGCATTAAATGTGTATTCCAGGGTGTTTTATAGACCTATAATAATTAATAATGGCCCTTTAAATCTCCTCGGCCTGTTGTCAGCAGAGGGTTCAAAGTACAGATTTGGCCAACTAATGAGTGTACACTCTCTATCTGCATGTATTATTTACATATTGCTGCCTTGTATGTAAAAATAGCACATTTTATTAGGGTACCCACCTCTGCAATTCTTCCCCTTTGTTATTTTTTTATTTTATATAAGGTGAATATTTATTAAAAGAATGCTCTAAGCACCATAAACACTACAGTCATATGGTAATAGCTATAGTGCAAGGAGTGCCGTGGTGCTCCTAACAGAGTAATTAGTCAAAGAATTACTTTAAGAACGGATTTACAACTTACCTGGTCCCACCAAGTATCTCTCGTGGTCCTGGAGCTTTTGTTAGTTCCCCTGAGTTAGGTCCTATTGTGCAGGACTAGCTCATTGGTTAAGTGTCAGTCAAGCAGTGCAGCCTTACAAGGCCAGGCCTAAATTAGTGGCGGGGCCTTTAACCCCTTAAGGACACACGACATGTGTGACATGTCATGATTCCCTTTTATTCCAGAAGTTTGGTCCTTAAGGGGTTAAACAGCTAGGCAAGATATACCTGGCGGGAACCAGGAAAGTTGTTTAAATGTTCTTTAACGGTTTGACTTACTCTGAAGGTGCCCCAGGAGACTCCTGGCACAATAACCACTACAGCACACTAGTAGTTAGGGTGCTTGGAGCGTTCCTTTAATCCACTTGGATAAAATTTCAGTGTCATTCTCCAAATTTTTATTATAGAAATCAGTTCGTGGGTGCGTTTCTTTTTCAAGTCGCCTTTATCCGATAACGTTATGTCCCTCTGGGTGAGCCGTACCATTGTCAAACTTGTATGCTGTTCATATGTCCCACCAGGTGGGACATACGATCGGAATGAGAAAATTAAAATGTCCCACTTTGTGGAACAGTCGCGGGGAAAGGGTTAAAAGGTTGTGTGTGAGGGTGATGCTGTTTGTGTTGAGTTAGTGAAGGGGTATTGCATGTTTTGTTTAGCTGTAGGGTGGCTGTAAGTGTTTCAGCTATGTGTGTTATGGCTGTGTATGATTGGTGACTGCATATAGCTAGCTGCATGTGTGTTGTGACTCTGTATATCTAGCTGTATGTGTGCTGTGGCTCTGTATAGCTATCTGCATGTGTTCTGTGGCTCTACATGCATGTGTGTTGTGACTGTGTATGACTTGTGGCATGTATTGTGACTGCGTATAGCTAGTTACATGTGTGTTGTGGCTCTGGATGACTTGTGGCATGTATTGTGACTGCGTATAGCTAGCTACATGTGTGTTGTGGCTCTGTATGACTTGTGGCATGTATAGTGACTGCGTATAGCTAGCTACATGTGTGTTGTAGCTGTGTATGACTTGTGGCATGTATTGTGACTGCGTATTGCTAGCTACATGTGTGTTGTGACTGTGTATGACTTGTGGCATGTATAGTGACTGCGTATAGCTAGCTACATGTGTGTTGTGGCTGTGTATGACTTATGGCATGTATAGTGACTGCGTATAGCTAGCTACATGTGTGTTGTAGCTGTGTATGACTTGTGGCATGTATTGTGACTGCGTATTGCTAGCTACATGTGTGTTGTGGCTGTGTATGACTTGTGGCATGTATAGTGACTGTGTATAGCTAGCTACATGTGTGTTGTGACTGTGTATGACTTATGGCATGTATAGTGACTGCGTATAGCTAGCTACATGTGTGTTGTGGCTGTGTATGACTTGTGGCATGTATAGTGACTGCGTATAGCTAGCTACATAATTGAAATTCCTATTATTCACCTTAATATCTGCAAAATTATTCCTCCAACTTGAATTAAAGCGTTTATAGGACTTAAAAAAAAAAACACAAGAGCTGCTTTTTAAAATGTACAGAAACGCAGTTTGTTTTTTAAAGTAGATGTGTATGTGTATACAGTCAATATTTCAATCCCCTTAATTTGACATATTATGGAAAGCTTGTTAATGGGAGTGAAATGTTGAATAACTGCATAAAATTGAGTTTGTTTGGTTCAAGGATAACTGTCCCCTCCTAACTATTTTTTATAATAATTATTTGATGAAGTTTTGAATGGAAATAGCTTCTGTGTTAAATTAAAGTATACATAAATAAAAAAAAAAAAATGTTTTAAAAAAAACCTCCCCCTACCCTTAGTATAGGCCACATACGTGCACCTTGGGTCAGACAGTGTTTAAAAACAGACAGTCTCTATGGTCTTTCCTGCTTCACTGCACAGAAGCAGATAAAACTATAGAGACTAACTGTCAGTTTTCAAACACTGTAAAAATGTCAGCACAACCCCTGCTTTAGAAAAGTAAAGGAAGTTTTACTGGGTCTTATCATTCCTATGGTCAGGGAGTGGGGAAGCGGAAGTGGACTCTACCATTTCAGTTTTCCGTTCCTTATGCCCCCTGTATTTTAGTGATTATCCCCCTGCCACCCTTGCCATTTGCTTTTATTTATATTTATATTTTTTCCTTGTGCTGTTTCTCAATACCTGGTTGCAGCCATTTTGTTCTCCTCTCCCCATGATGTCTGCTGTGTGCCCTTATGTGGGATTGATTTTACTGATGGATTGTAGGTAAATTTGATTGGCAACTGAAACAGAACCTTGCTTTAAGCACCGCCCATTGTCACGTTTTGTTAGCTTGACTGCTGTATGTGAGGAAAAGTCCCTCGTTTTCCTTATATATTATGAAAACTAGAGCACTCAGGATAAAAAAATAAAAAGAGATTCAAACACATGTGTGAGATGTCACACATAAGTGGCCTGGAAGTCTGGTTTCAGTATAAACTAACTCTCTCATTTGCCATGTATCTTGATTCCCTCTTAGATAAGGAGTCTTTTGAAATGAAGAAACCTCGTTTTCCAATATCATATCCAAAAGAGACATTAATACCTATCCATAGATTAATACTCAAGCCTTATTTTTATCATATTTAGAATGGGACAAGCTTGGAAACAAGCCTAAACATGATTTGCGAACAAGGAGACCCCACAGAATCTGTTCTGTAACCGCACAGAAGGGAACAAGTTTTATTTTTAAATTTGGGAGTTGCCTGGGTGAATTACTATCTCAAATTCAATATTTATCGACATGTTAATAATTGACAACTAGCTGTTAATATTGTCAAAGCGATCACAATCTCACTCTTCTCATACATTTCAACAGCACTTTCACCATTATCGAATCAGTGAAAAGAAGCCCTACACATGGGAAAATATGGAGCAATCTGCATGGTGGCAATAGACAGTGTAACCAGTTTCATTCATTTTGTTCATAAATGAGAACCCTGGGAATAAGTGCACAGTAGCTTTGCTTGAGTTTTACGTAGCTCTTCACAGAGGCCTAGAAGAGAGCTGTATATTTGGGGTATACAAGAGGTACTTATTGGGGATGTGGCCAGTGAAGTTAAAAATGAATAAAACGGGGGTGGAGCCAAGCAGCGAACCTGAATGGCTGCATGTCGCCACAGCTCTGCACTAAACAGCTAATTTTAGACAAATTCCGAGACCCCAAAGACTGCCACGGGAACCTAAAATGGATCCCTAGACAGGCACTAACACAATGGGTCAAAAGGTCAAGAAGCCAAAGCCTGAAAAACCGAGGATGAGCATGAACATAAGAGATCTTTGGCGACAGGCTAACATTGCCATGGATCCCAAGATGGCCGCCTTCATGGACAACGGCTCAGACATCTCTGAGGATTTCTCCACAGAGGCAGTGGAGGAACAGTTACCTGTATTGCCGACCCCCAGCCCGCCTCCTTCCTCATTAGACTCGGCCCTGGTCACCACAGCGGTCCTCAAGGAACTCCTGGCAGGCCTCCAGCCACAATACAGGCTGATATGGCCCAGCTACACAAAGACCTGCGTGGCCTGATGCTCCAACTTGGAACCCTGGAGCAAGACACCTGCCAAAATGCGCAGCACACAGCGCTCCTTCAACAGGCGGTGGGCAAGCTACAGCAACAACAAGCCAATACTGAAATAAGATTTGCAACACTGAAGGATTAAAAACGAAGCTTAAATATCAAGATAAGGGGAATACCAGAATAATTACCTGATGCAGAACTATCCTGATGGCACTCCTACCGCCCAAACAGGCGGGGGCGGAGAGGGTATTTCGCTTACCGAAGCCCGTCAAAGCACCATCCTCGACGCCTAGAGATCTGCTGATCTGTTTTCAAAGGAGCAGAGACAGACAGGCGGTCATGAACGCAGTGCGGCACCATTCTCCATACTCGTCTGGGAGCACACTGGCATGGCACCGCACCCTCCAGCCCTTCACAGCCGCACTCCGATCGCACAACATCACCTACAGATGGAGATCACCGCACACTACAAGTTCATCACAATGACAACATCTACCTCATCCAAGATCTTCAATGTGCCAAGGGGCTCCTACACACCCTGGGTCTCCCACAGGACTCTCTGACCACCACCGGGCCGACAGAACCCAAGGCCCCCAACCTGAACCTGGAACCCTACCACATCTCGTTCGTCCCCCAGAATCCTGCGACGGACGCATATGCAGCAGTTACTACCTGAGGTGACATAAGTGACCTGTAGTGCCAGCACTTCCTCTTCCTTTATGAAATTGCTGTTTTTATTTGCAGACAACCCAAGTTATTTGTGAGTTTATTATGTTTTTAGTTTTTAACTGTCTCTTAAGCATTTTATAGCTGCCAGTTTAAGTACGTACCCAGCAACGTACAAGCAGAAACCTCATGAAGCATGTAAATGTGTATGAACCCGGCCACACACATTGAGCCCCCGCTCATTCTACAAGCCTAGGCCCAGGCCTACACTTTACTTCATGCAACACTGCAGCACCTCCCCCCCTTGCTGAGGGGTAATCCCCTTGACCAGCATGGCCACCCTATAAACCTTCTAACTATACCCAGCATGTATGCGCATCCTAATAATTAACTCCCTATGGTGTTGGCAGACCACACACTGGGCAACCACCCAACCGTTCCCGCTTAAACTACCCAACTACGACTGTCACTGTCACCTGCAAACCAATAAGGCACCGGCAGCCAGCCTACCGAACACATGACAGTTCACACCACCAAAACAGCCAACCGGCACTAGCGAGTGCACACTCAGCCTCATAGGTAATCCTAAGGAAGGCACCTCTCCATAGGCACCCTTGGACCACCTAATGAAGCTATGACACTGCACAACTGTCTTAAATATCTCCTTATTGTACGGCAATAGTGTAACATTGTTATTTCGTTATTCCCTTTCGTACACTAACTAAGCATAATACGTGTTACATCAACATACCACCTCATCGCTGCAAACCACATCTTTTTATTTTAAACACAGAACACCAGTTTACTTTATGTTTATAATCAGTCTTGCAAATTATGCAACTTCAGCAAAGTATTCATCTATTTTCAGATAAGCTTGAGACCCCATTATAAAAATGTCCATATGGTTATTATGACTCAATGACGCGTATGCCCTTTCTAGTAAATGATACGTTGTTGTCACTCTCGACCAATCTACAATATAATATAAAATGTGCCATGTCCAGATATGCCAAACAATTGTTTTTAAATGCTGACCAATGAGCTGGCAATAACTGTTGTGGCATTGCTTGCCTCTCTGTATTTTTCGTGCATGAAAAAAATAAAGATTTATTTTAAAAAAAAAAAAGCCCTACACCATACGTTAAACACTCATGTTTTTCCAGTCACAAGCCTTCTAAAGAGATATCAACACATTAACAGAACCATCAGACACCTAGCAAATTCAATACCTAGAAACACTTGAAATGTAGTCAAAAATACTTTTCTAACAATTAATAGTTCAAAATATTTATTTAAGTGTAAAAACATAAGCAGGACCAACACCACAACTTTCTCTTCTGAGCTGATGGCATGTGCACTCAACTTTAACTAATGAGTCAATGTTAGTTATGTATACGAATTGAAGATCAGATAAGCACTGTAACTACAATTGAACAAAGTAAAATCAATTAAATAATAATTACACAAGTGAACAAAGCCTTCATTAATTCTGATCTTTCAATTGCTTAGTAGGCAGCACCCTAATTTGGTATACCTATGTAGGATTGCCATGTTTAAGGATACCAAATTAAGCTATTTACTAAACTGCTTCCTAATTTGGTATCCTTAAATACTGACAATCCCACATAAGGGTGCCAAATTAAGGAGCTATCTACTAAACCGCTGAAAGCCCAAAACTTAGAAAATAAATTTTCTTAATTGTGATAATTTAGCTGCTTAGTAAATACCTCACTAGTTTGATATCGTTATGTGAGATTGCCATAAGAAAGGTTACCAAATAGGGGAACTATCTAGTAACCAGCTACCCTTACAACAATCTCACATAAGGGTACCAAACTATGGACACCCGGCCGTGACCCTACTGAATGATTTACTGGCGATCATGGCATTCCAATTATCCAAATGAAAATCCCAAATCCCAGAAATATTGGACGAATTTAGTCCAAACGAAATTTGTTTCAGATAAAACAAAATTTATTTTTTTCAAAATTCTTTCTGACAAGCCGAAGAGTTCCGCTGTGTACAAATGTAATGATCTGTACATTATTCATCCAAGGTAAGTCAACAGTCAGAAACTACCTAACGTGAGGAATTACTAATAATGTTAAAATATTCCCATCATTACTATTATGTAATAGGTGAAGCGTTTACCATGTTTATGACTTTATTGCTCCCCTGATATTTATGACTTTACCTCTCAGTAATCTTGCATCTCTGCCATCATTAAAGCAATAATATTAATTGTCTTACATATACTGTATATTAACCAGTAGCCAGGGCGACTTGTGTAACATTTTAACTGCTTTCAAGAAAAAAATCATACAAGCATTACAGTACAACAAACAGTGTGGTTGTGTGCTTTTTGCTTATTCCTTTTTATTTTCCTTGTAGGAGAACACAGGAAGTGTTTTCTGTACATTGAATGAAGCCTTCAAGGATAGCATATGTATGACGTGTAGGGCTATGTAAATGTTTTGGTTCCAAAAGCACAGCTTTGAATGCTAGGATTGTAAATGAACGGTCAAGTGGGGCATGTTTGTCAAGCAAAATAACATAGAGTTCAAGGCAGTATAAAGAAGGCATAAACAAGCACATAACGCAGCATTGATTTTAAAAGAGGTCTTTGTTATGTCAGAGAAAGAAGAATAATATACATGGTAATTCGCTATAGTGAGAATTCAAAGTACATTTCTAATTTAAGGTCAAAAGACCGGAACTGGAACATTTCTGTAAGCCAGCATTGCTTTCAGTTCGGCTGCTCTGGCCTTAAATTGAAATTAATTTTGAATTCTCACTTTTATACAATTTTGTATAAAAAATGTTAAACAAGTAAATTTTATATTTAAACTTTTTTTTATTCATATATAGTTTTTTTTTTTTAAATTCTTTATTTTGGTTGTGCAGGTAGGTACATTGTAACATCAAACGCCACAACAGCGTGCATATATGTTAATAGGATTGACAGTGGCATGGGAAGTTGCACATTTTTATAATTATGTATTGAAGCTTAGCATAACATGTGACGTTCAAAGATAACGTTAAATATGCATATAACTGAAGAATGTATTACAAGAGTATTATATGTTTTAAGCAGGCAAGATTCCTAACATATAGCACAGGTAAGCGAGGTTTGTAGACGTAGATTGTAATCAGCTATATATATATCAGATAATTTATAATGTTGAAAACATGTAAGACTGTAATGTTAAACTACAATGTTAAACTGGTGAGCTGTAAACTACTCGGCAAACACGTTAATAGAGGTGAGATATCTCCCAACCGTACATGCTGGTAGCCTGGCTGTTATCAGGTTAAATTATGTCACACTTTAACACCTGGTAACAGTTCTGATAAAGTTAAAATATACACATTGGCAGAATACTCTATCGATACACATAACGTTTAGGTGCATTTCTTAATAGCGCCTGTTCTTAGATCTAGTGGAGTGGGCATAAGCACTTTGGTAGGTCATGTTAGCTGCCCCTATCGAGTCAAGCCATGCACGTCAACAACTTGGATTAGCAACTCATATGAATATAAAGTAGACGCTTCTATGGTATGCTTATAACAACTCAAGCTAGAGTAAAATAATTCCTTTGATGGAACGGGTTGGCAATTCTTATGTAGTAAAGATAAAACATTAGATAAAAATAAGCGAAATTTTCAGATATTTTACGTGCCGATTAATGTCAATGCATAAAGTAAGGTAAATGCTTGTCAGATATATATATCGCATGGACTAATTGCACACTTGTAAACTAAAATCTTTCTGAACGTACTACACAATGAAAACGTTTCAAGCTAACATTTCTGATTTTACATCTAATCATGCTTCCCCAAGTTAGGCCAGATAATATGTACCCCTAATAGTATCAAGAATGCGAAAGGTAAGGGCATTGAGGTCGGCCGTGATAGCCTAATCATGGCTTGTAGGTGGGCATAGTAGGATGCATGCGGCTATCTAGTAAATAAAACAAATAAAAACATATTGTGTGAAGACTGGCCAAATAAATGTTATATGCTATATATGTTGCTTGCATTAATCTAGCCTGGTATCATATAGCTATAGGTGAGCACATTTTGCTAAGTGAGGCATACTTAATAAAATACAAAGAAAGCAAGTGCTTATGTATCAATATGAGGATAAACAGTGCTTAAGCTATGCAATTGGGTCTAACTGGGTCTGTGATTGAGAAAGCGCAACATGGGTGCGGTATTGCTCTGTCCAAGTGTCCCGGTTCATCTGATGCTAACCATGGGTAGAGCTCTAGAGTGTTAAATGTGTTAAAGTTGGCTTTCAGGAGTATTGAGAACAGGACTGAACAGTCATAATTCAACCACCATATGTGTGCTTGCTGTCGGAATCGGTATTCCATGTGGCCGCCCATCACTGTTCAAGTGGTGATGGTAGCGTATGGGTCCGGTGTGAGACCTTGTGGGACGAACGGGACAGTCCTGGTTGGGTCCCATCTGTGTTGTGGGGAAGCTTGGCTCTTCTGGCCTTTTGGTTTGAGGGAGTCCATAGTTAGGCCTAAGGAGTGTAGGAGTGGCGCCTCATCACATAAGTCCCGTATCTGATGCGAGTCAGGTCCCTGTTGGACCGTGAGGGTGTGAGATGGTCGCCAGCGTTAGCTGAGGCCTTTTTGGCGGAGGAGGGTGGTAAGTGGCTGGAGGGACCGTCTCCAAGCCAGGGTGCTGTTGGAGAGGTCTGCGTAGAAATTCAGAGCCCTGCCATCATACTGTGGGGGCGTCTTGCCCCGCAGGGCGTCCAGTATCGCCATTTTGTCGGAGCCGTTCCGGAAAGCGACTATGGTGTCCCTGGTGGACCCAGCGGGCGCCTTTGGTGACTTGGGGACCCTGAAAATATGTTCTGGGCGATTGTGCTCAGCTTGTGCCGGTGGCAGTATCATTGCGAGCAGGCGTTTGATGGCCTGTGGCAGGTCAGCATCTGTGGCGTCCTCTGGGAGCCTCCTGAGTTTCAAATTGTTAAGCCGCCTGTCATCTTCGTTCTCGGCCATGCGGTGGTCGTGAGAGCGTAGCTGCAGCTGCAGCTCCTGCACAGTACGTTTGAGTTCCCTTATGTCCTCGGTGTTCGTTTCGGTTCGGTTCTCTATTGTAGTTAGGCGGTTTGTCACCCCCTTTAGGTCTCCCCTCAGTGCAGAGATCTCCTTGTGGATGTCGTTGTGGTGGTCAGCTAGCATTTGCTTAAGGATCGCCACTGTCACTGGTGTGGAGTGCTGTGTGGCGTTGGTCGGTGGTGAGGGTCGTCCTGCTGTGTGGGTCGGTAGGTATTCCTCACCTGAGAGGTCATCGGAGAAGTCCGAGCAGCCTCCGTGGAGTGCCGCCATGTTGGCTTTGTTTGCGCCTCGGGCCTGCCGCCACATGTCTCCTATGGTGAGTCCCGGGTTGTTTTTTCCTGGATTTGTTTTGCTGGTTTTGCGACCCATATTGTTAGGGTGTGGGTCGAGGGCTTTTGCCATGGTCCGGTTGCAGGTTGGATGGGCGTTCGCTCGGTTTTCCTCGTTTGGGCCTCGGAGCTCCAGAATAGTGCGACCGCTTGTCTCGGCTGTTAAGCTCCGCCTCCCATATATAGTTTTTATGCAGGACATCTTCATGTCATTCACTTCCATCTGGAAGGCATTTATAGGGGGAACTTTCAATTCTTTAGAAATTACACCACCGAATAAAACATTGACAATGACCTATATAATACCTAAACTTACATAAACTTGTCCCTCGTGAGATATATTATCTTTATAAAATACTCTTTTATTTTTGTGGGTTGGACGTTACAGAGACGCTTTAAAGTTTAGCAAATGACACCATAATCCACTCCAGTCAAGGCACAGTCATGGCACACTTTGCAAATGAGGAGAAGCGATATAAACATTTCATCTCTGTACTGCCAGGTGCAAAGGACAGAGTTTCTAGCAGCCATTGACTGTTAGCCTCTTAATTGCTATGGAAGACGAAAGGGTGTACTTAGTTTTTCACGCGTGACTTCTCCGTTTTTGGTTTTATTTTTGTCAAATAAATCATGACGCGGTGTATTGTAAAAATGACAGTAGGAGTTGAACTCAATCTCAGCAGCCGCCCGGTGCTTCGGAGCAGGATCAGCAATCCCACAACTATAAGACAACACAAGAAATTCTCCAGGCACTTAAGGTGTTCAAGCCGCAGGTAGTTTTGTGTCATGTGTTGCTGCATATCTGACGTTGTATTTACCTAATTTTAAGACCTGCTAAGGAACAGATGATTGTTATTATGTCCTGCTATATAAAACCATAGAATTCAGAGAAAGGCGTAGTTTATTATTATTATTATTTCAGATTCCGTAACGCTGTACAATGGATGGACTGACAGACATTTAATTGTAACCAGACAACTCGACGTACAGGAACAGAGAGGTGGAGGGCCTTGCTCAATGAGCTTACATTCTAGAGGGAGTGGGGTAAAGTAACACAAAGGGTGAAAGTAGGGGTATGTACTTTCTGTACTGTATGACTGTACATTGCATCCAGGAGAAGAAGTAAGAAAAAAAACGTTGTGATCCTTGTAACAGAAAGCTTACCAGCTGTACACTATGTGCTTGGTGATGACAAGGCAAGTTATCTGTCTATTAATGTACAGGGAGTGCAGAATTATTAGGCAAGTTGTATTTTTGAGGATTAATTTTATTATTGAACAACAACCATGTTCTCAATGAACCCAAAAAACTCATTAATATCAAAGCTGAATATTTTTGGAAGTAGTTTTTAGTTTGTTTTTAGTTATAGCTATTTTAGGGGGATATATGTGTGTGCAGGTGACTATTACTGTGCATAATTATTAGGCAACTTAACAAAAAACAAATATATACCCATTTCAATTATTTATTTTTACCAGTGAAACCAATATAACATCTCAACATTCACAAATATACATTTCTGACATTCAAAAACATAACAAAAACAAATCAGTGACCAATATAGCCACCTTTCTTTGCAAGGACACTCAAAAGCCTGCCATCCATGGATTCTGTCAGTGTTTTGATCTGTTCACCATCAACATTACGTGCAGCAGCAACCACAGCCTCACAGACACTGTTCAGAGAGGTGTACTGTTTTCCCTCCTTGTAAATCTCACATTTGATGATGGACCACAGGTTCTCAATGGGGTTCAGATCAGGTGAACAAGGAGGCCATGTCATTAGATTTTCTTCTTTTATACCCTTTCTTGCCAGCCACGCTGTGGAGTACTTGGACGCGTGTGATGGAGCATTGTCCTGCATGAAAATCATGTTTTTCTTGAAGGATGCAGACTTCTTCCTGTACCACTGCTTGAAGAAGGTGTCTTCCAGAAACTGGCAGTAGGACTGGGAGTTGAGCTTGACTCCATCCTCAACCCGAAAAGGCCCCACAAGCTCATCTTTGATGATACCAGCCCAAACCAGTACTCCACCTTCACCTTGCTGGCGTCTGAGTCGGACTGGAGCTCTCTGCCCTTTACCAATCCAGCCACGGGCCCATCCATCTGGCCCATCAAGACTCACTCTCATTTCATCAGTCCATAAAACCTTAGAAAAATCAGTCTTGAGATATTTCTTGGCCCAGTCTTGACGTTTCAGCTTGTGTGTCTTGTTCAGTGGTGGTCGTCTTTCAGCCTTTCTTCCCTTGGCCATGTCTCTGAGTATTGCACACCTTGTGCTTTTGGGCACTCCAGTGATGTTGCAGCTCTGAAATATGGCCAAACTGGGGGCAAGTGGCATCTTGGCAGCTGCACGCTTGACTTTTCTCAGTTCATGGGCAGTTATTTTGCGCCTTGGTTTCTAAACACGCTTCTTGCGACCCTGTTGACTATTTTGAATGAAACGCTTGATTGTTCGATGATCACGCTTCAGAAGCTTTGCAATTTTAAGAGTGCTGCATCCCTCTGCAAGATATCTCACTATTTTTGACTTTTCTGAGCCTGTCAAGTCCTTCTTTTGACCCATTTTGCCAAAGGAAAGGAAGTTGCCTAATAATTATGCACACCTGATATAGGGTGTTGATGTCATTAGACCACACCCCTTCTCATTACAGAGATGCACATCACCTAATATGCTTAATTGGTAGTAGGCTTTCGAGCCTATACAGCTTGGAGTAAGACAACATGCATAAAGAGGATGATGTGGTCAAAATACTCATTTGCCTAATAATTCTGCACTCCCTGTATAGCAGTCGTACAAAAGACCAAAGATTACTCAACTTGGCAAATTACTTAACCCTTCATTATAGCCCCAATAATAGTCCACCTCCCTACCAGCACTACATTGCTCTATCATAGGTCCCTCTCTGACTAACATACATAATTTCACCAATTTGTCATAACGTCATCTCTCCATTATAATGTATCCCTTCCTACCAGCTTCCTACGTGTCTGCTGCCATGGCAAGTCTTATGCCAAAAGAGAAGCCAAGTCCAACAAAAAGGAGGTGGGCCCAGCTATATACTGATGGGCATCATCAGCGTATTTATCAGGGACCATCCACCCAAAAAATGCACAACAAGAGAGTTTTAACATATAATTCCACTTCCATCCAGGTGCTTAGTAAACTAGGCACGTTTCTGATGGGTAAAGTGCATTTCACGAGTTGACATTTGTCTGTGGCCTTAGTAAAAGTGGATAGCTTACAGTAGAGAAGCAGTAGGAGCAAGAGAAATGGCAAGTATGAGGTCTCCAGCAGCTGCCTGAGTCCCGGCGTTAAAACGGTCAGTCAGCATATGTCAGGCAGGTGACATTTTAGAAATTAAAAAAAAAAATTGAAATTAAAATGGAAATAGCATTTTGTTGTGTGGACAATGAACAAAAAAAATTGCTGGTGAACTCATATTTGTGTTACTGAATTATGGGATACTGGAATCGGCAAACTGGATTTAAAAAAAAGCAAAACAAGCAAAACGTTACAAAAACATTCTGACCGTTTTTACACCCCATATTTAAAGCTCTAGTTACAATAGTAAATTGTGTTTGTAAAAAGAAAAATCTTGAAAAAATGTCTGCATTGGCATATAAAACCATTTACAGAAATGTAAATAATAATCTGTTAGCTAAAACAGGGTGGTATTAAAAACAACAAAAGGAAACCAAGTCTGCGTGTAATTGTGGTATGGGTATCCATAGCCGTTGTATGGGTAACTGTTCTTAGTAAGAAATGAAATAAATCTAACAGCAGCAAGAAAGTGCGATATGACATGCAGTGGTTCCAACTGAATTTGGTTTGCCTCTTCCTAAGCTATGTCAGTAAAAGAGAAGGTATTTTGAAGGAAGGATGTGGTAAAATTTAATTTAAAATCAAACAGGGGGAAAAAAGCAAGAAAGAGACACACCTGCAAAATCAGCGTCTGACTTATGTTTTGTTTCTCTGGATCATCTGATAATACGCTATAAAATAACTCTTCCCTTATTATCTTCGACATATCAACTACAAACAAATATGTAGACTACACATGATTAAGGAGGAAGCCCAAACATTGTGATAACTGTAGGCCTTGAATAAGCCCAGGTTTGAGTGCACCTGCTGTCAGAGATATAAGAAGTTGAGAAAGGGACCTGTAACCTTTTGGGATTGTCTTCAAAATAAAACCGTGATGGCGGGGCCTGAGCTTCATGGTGGCTGGATGTGCCTCGTGTGAGCTCTGAGCTTGATTTACTCAATCAACTAATTATCGATCACCAGCCAGCCACATCAGTAATATTCCTGAAGCCAGCCGTGATGCCTAAGACATGTCAACCAGCGTGTGCACAGCGCCTCTGATGGAGATTTTCCAGTGGGGCCTAGTAAAGTCGCCAGACAGGTGAGGTGGTCGATCCCCTGCTCTGTGCAACTCTGCTCTCTCCCAGGCAGTCCCGTACCCCTCCCACTTTGGCCTGGCGGGGGTTATCCCGGTCCCCCCTGGCTTGTTCTCTGCACCAACATGGATCTATGTTGTCCTATCTGCTAAGATACAGCCACAGCGTACACGCACAAAATGGCGGCTTGAGACGGAACATCTCGACCCAGTCAAGCAAACTCTGAGGCAGTTGGACACAATCTTTGACAGTTTCTGGGTCTCCTTAGAAGCACGCCAAGCAGCCATATTGCCTCACCATCAAGAGGAGGACAGGGAGGGTGAAGACTGGGTGATGAGTGGGCCTTCATTGGGCTCTCAGATCTCCCAAGCACATACCACCTATTAATGGCCCGCCTAGGCAGAGGGCCAACAGGGGCTGAGCCACACGTCATTATCCACACCGACGGAGGACCAACCGCTACCAATGGTCATGTACCACCAACAGGGCCGGTGCAAGGATTTTTGCCGCCCTAGGCAAAAGTAAAGTTTGCCGCCCCCCGCCCCCGTGACATCACAATGCCCCACCCATATGACCTGCCATGTTAACTAACGCTAGTGCTGCAGTGCCGCCGTGTTTACATTAAAAGGCCTGCAGGGACAGGCTATAGACACCAGAACCACTACATTAAGCTGCAGTGGTTCTGGGGACTATAGTGTTTCTTTAATGTGAGGTAAATTAGAGATTAGTGCCACGAATAATATACTAGATTGCCTACTTACAACCAGATGAGGATGATGATGGGCTCTAGCTGCAGTCTGGCTCCACTGGTCTGGTGTAGAACAGGATCTCTGGAGGCTGTTTGTAACTGTGGTCACAAAAATCAATGTTCTGGGAGAACAGGAAGCAGCTCCATTTTTTTGGGGCCCTTTACACAGCTCAAGGTCTGGGTCCCAGGGTCCACCTTCATGTTCCACCAATGAGTTTGTTCACAGGGGGTGGAGTGTGTAGGGGATGTCCTGATTTGTGTGTAAGGAATGCATTGTGTGAATCTGTGTTTGTATGTGTAAGGGCTGGAAGGCGTGTTTCTGTGTATGTAAGGGATGAAGTGTGTGAGTCTGTAAGGGGTTGTTGCGGTCACCGGCCCGCCGAGCCTCACGGCCGTGCCCGACCGGCACGACCGTACCGACTACACGAGCTTACCTGCTCGTCGGCGAGCCGGGAACCGCGCACTCACTTCTTTTGGGCATCACGCCCGAATCCAATATGGCGCCGACCACGTGGTCGCGTCTATGGATAGCCCCGCCCCCGAGAGTTATACCAACGTGTGCGTGACGTCATGACGTCAACGCACACACACGTTTTGGGGTCAGAGGTCGCCCTCTGACCAATCATAGCCTAGAGAGGGGTATTTAAACCCCTAGCTTTTCCCAGAACTTTGTCGTGGTTTCAGTTTCCTGGTTTCCCGAGAGTGCTATTTCCGTGTTTCTGATTTCCTGGTATCCTGATCCTTGGCGTTTCCCTGGTTATTCTGATCTCTGGTTTCCCTGACTTGGCTTGTTTTATCGGTATTTGAGTATTTTCTGGCTTCCTTGACCTCGGCTTTCCCTTTGACCATTCTCTGTCTCTAGCGTATTAGTCCGGCCATTCTAAGGTCCGGTTTACGCTCTATCCTGTTATTTTTCCTTTTCTTTCTTATGTATATGTTTACATAGTTTCTGCGTGCTGGACCACATTACTAGCCGTGACATTACGACAGGGCCATGGATCCTGCAGAACTATGCAAACATATGATCGCCTGTGAAAATAGGGTGGAGGATATGGACCACAGGTTAGACCAATTTGCCCAGGCATTTCAGACCTTGCTCCAGAGGACTGCCTATTTAGAGGTCCCTCCTGTACCACCTGTGATTCCGCCACCTGTAGTGGTTCCCGTACCACATAAACCACCGTCCATAACCCTGTCACCTCCCCCTCGTTATGGAGGTGATTCTAAAGAATTCAGAGGTTTTTTAAACCAAATTGAATACCACTTTGAGGCCTCCCCAGGTTCATTCCCAACAGATAGATCAAAAATAGGCTATCTGATGAACCAATTAACTGGAAAAGCCTTAACCTGGGCTAACCCCTTATGGGAAAGTGGTGACGCAGTAGCCCGTGATTACAGTGCCTTTCTCACAGCTTTTAAGGCTACGTTTGAACCTAAAGGCAGGGAGAAGAACGCTGCCAAATCCCTTATGAGAATAAAGCAAGGCAGTCGTTCTGTAGCCGATTATGCCATAGAGTTCAGGACATTGGCGTCTGAGGTTGATTGGACTAATAGTGGTCTGGTGGCTGCTTTCTCTGAAGGTCTAGCTGAGAGTATACAAGATGAGACCGCAGCTAGAGACCTTCCGTTTAATCTTAATGAGTTTATTGCCTACATGATAGACATTGATAACCGGCTCAGAGAGAGAGAGAAAAACAAACAACGTAACAGACGTTCTAATTTGTCCATAGCTCCTCGTTTCTCTAACCCAATGGTGAGTAGCCAAGCGCCTCTTCCAGAACCTGAACCCATGCAATTGGGTAGCGCTAAACTCACTGAGGCAGAGAGACAACACAGACGTAACGAGGGGTTATGTATGTATTGTGGCAAGAAGGGACATCTAAGATCGTCATGCCCGGTTCGGCCGGAAAACTTGCACACCTAAGGCACGTACGGGGACCGACCTTAGGTGTGATGTATATGTCCCCTAAATTGACTAAGAACCGTTTCCTTGTCAAAGTTACCTTGTCTTTTAAGAAGACTACTATCCAGTGTGAGGCTATGATTGACTCTGGGGCAGCGGAGAATTTCCTAGACAAAGAGTTCTCTGCTAAACATCTCCTGCCCTTAAGACAAAAAGAGAAACCTATAGCAGTCGAGGCCATTGATGGAAGGCCTCTTTCCCAGCCTTTCATCTCACACGAAACTCTGCCAATCACTGTCTCTGTGGGTATTCTCCACTCTGAAGAAATGACCTTTCAAATCATATCTTCCCCTACATGTCCGATAATACTCGGTTTCCCTTGGCTCCTGAAACACAATCCACGTTTGGATTGGATTGAAGGAGAGATTGTGAGTTGGGGTGAGAGATGCAAAGGTGTGTGCTTGAAGCAAATCCCACAACCTATTGGCACCATTAATGTTCCTATTACACCTCCCTTGACCACACAAATACCGCCGCAGTATATGGATTTAAAAGAGGTATTTAACAAGGTCCAGTCAGAAGGGTTACCTCCTCATAGACCTTATGACTGTACTATAAATTTATTACCAGGGACTATGCCTCCCAAGGGAGGAGTTTATGCCTTGTCCCCCCAAGAAAATCTTTGTTTGGAAGAATACATAAAGGATGCTCTCAGAAAGGGTCATATCCGTAGATCCTCCTCACCAGCCGGGGCTGGGTTCTTCTTTGTCTCTAAAAAAGAAGGAGACCTACGCCCCTGTATCGATTATAGGGGTTTGAATAGGATTACCATAAAAAATGCCTACCCTATTCCCCTTATATCAGAGCTGTTTGACAGATTGAAAGGAGCTCGAGTCTTTACCAAGCTCGATCTCCGAAGTGCATACAATCTAGTCAGAATTAAGGACGGTCACGAATGGATGACGGCATTTAACACCAGAATGGGACATTACGAATACCTGGTTATGCCGTTTGGATTATGTAACGCTCCAGCGGTATTCCAGGATTTTATTAACGATGTCCTAAGAGAGTACCTTCACATGTTCGTTCTAGTGTATCTGGACGACATACTCATCTATTCCCCAGACCTAGAGACACATCACGAACATGTGAGAATTGTACTTAAAACCCTGTTACAGAACGGTCTTTACTGTAAACTGGAGAAATGCCAGTTTGACCAAACGGAGATACAATTCCTTGGATACGTTATATCTCCGTCTGGTTTCCAGATGGATCCCCGCAAACTGGAGGCAGTCTTACAGTGGCCATTGCCCAAGGGCCTTAAAGCTACTCAACGCTTTATAGGTTTTGCAAATTACTACCGCAAATTCATAAAGGGATTTTCCTCCGTGATTTCCCCTATAACCAATTTAACAAAAAAAGGAGCAAATTGTATATCTTGGCCCAAAGAAGCAAGAGAGGCATTTGAACGGTTAAAATCTTTATTTTCCTCAGCACCTGTCCTGACCCATCCTGATCCAACCAAACCATTTATCCTAGAGGTAGATGCGTCAGAAACAGGAGTTGGAGCCATTCTGTCTCAGAGAGAAAGTCCTGATACGCCTTTACATCCCTGTGGATTTTACTCTCGCAAACTCACACCTGCCGAGAAGAATTATGACATAGGGAATAGGGAACTTTTGGCCATTGTACTTGCCCTTAAAGAATGGAGGCATCTCTTGGAAGGTTCCAAAGAGCCACTTCTGATCTTTACTGATCATAAGAATTTGGCTTATATTGGGGACTCTAAGAGACTATCCTCTCGTCAGGCTAGATGGTCATTGTTCCTCTCTCGATTCAATTTCGTAATTACGTATAGGCCTGGTACTAAAAACACCAAGGCAGATGCACTTTCTAGGCAGTTTGAGACAGAGGAAGTTCCGGAACAAGAGGTATATCCTATTATACCTCCTGAATGCCTCATTGCCACTACAGTTTCCAAAGTGTCTTCTCCACTCCTCGGTGCCATAATAGCAGATCAAACTCAGGCACCTGTGGGAAAGCCTCCGGACAAACTGTATGTGTCACCTCAGTTCCGAAAGAAGGTACTAGATATGTTCCATGACAACCTCACAGCGGGCCATCCTGGAGTCCATAAAACTCTCTCTGCCATCTCCAGGAGGTTTTGGTGGCCTGCTCTTAGAAACGATATCAAAGATTATGTTGGGGCATGTCAAATATGTGCCGTTTCTAAAGTTCCTCCTAGATCGCCTCCTGGACTGTTACAACCACTGCCCATACCTAGTGCTCCATGGACCCACTTGGCCATGGATTTCATTGTGGATCTACCCAGTTCAAACGGGTTTAGTACAGTCCTTATGGTTATTGATAGATTCACTAAGATGGCACATTTTGTCCCACTTAAAAAATTACCATCTGCTCAAGATCTAGTTCAAATATTCTTGAGAGAGGTCTTTCGGTTACACGGTGTACCCAAAAGCATAGTATCTGACAGAGGTACCCAGTTTGTTTCTAGGTTTTGGCGTTCCTTTTGTAAACAATTGGGCATCGAACTCTCCTTTTCGTCAGCATATCACCCTCAAACAAATGGAGCTGCAGAGAGGGCGAATCAGTCTTTAGAAGCATATTTACGTTGCTTTATAAATGCCAATCAGTCTAACTGGTATGAGCTCTTACCCATGGCTGAGTTCGCCAGGAACAACGCTACTCATGAATCTTCTAATCATAGTTCATTCTTTGTAAATCAGGGTTATCACCCCGCGGTTTTTCCTTCTGAATTCTCAGACACGGAAATTCCTGCTTTGAACACCCGTTTAGAATCGATTCATGATACCTGGGATTCCGTCCATTCAGCTCTGCAAAAAGCCTCATTACGAGCAAAGGTCCAAGCTGACAAAAAACGGGGCGCTAATCCTGTCTATCTTCCAGGTGACAGGGTGTGGCTCTCCACAAAACATATCAAGCTCAAGGTCCCGTCCATGAAATTTGCCCCTCGATACATAGGTCCCTTTCGAGTTACCCAACGTATTAATCCAGTGACCTATTCTTTGGCACTACCGGCTCATATGAGAATTGCGAATACTTTCCATGTGTCTCTGCTCAAGCCCCTTACTTGCAATCGCTACACCAAGTTATCCACTCCTCCTCCGCCCTTGGTAGTGGGTGATCAAGAAGAATATGAGGTCCGTTCTATCATGGACTCCAAGTTATCCAGAGGTGTCTTGTCCTATCTCGTTGACTGGAAGGGTTATGGCCCCGAGGAACGTTGTTGGGTTCCTGCTGACCGGGTCCATGCGCCCCGTCTTATCCGGTCATTTCACAACCGCTTTCCTCTTAAGCCGGGTCCTTCCCGCCCGGTGCGCGGTCTTCGAGTGGGGGGTACTGTTGCGGTCACCGGCCCGCCGAGCCTCACGGCCGTGCCCAACCGGCACGACCGTACCGACTACATGAGCTTACCTGCTCGTCGGCGAGCCGGGAACCGCGTACTCACTTCTTTTGGGCATCACGCCCGAATCCAATATGGCGCCGACCACGTGGTCGCGTCTATGGATAGCCCCGCCCCCGAGAGTTATACCAACGTGTGCGTGACGTCACGACGTCAATGCACACGCACGTTTTGGGGTCAGAGGTCGCCCTCTGACCAATCATAGCCTAGAGAGGGGTATTTAAACCCCTAGCTTTTCCCAGAACTTTGCCCTGTCGTGGTTTCAGTTTCCTGGTTTCCCGAGAGTGCTATTTCCGTGTTTCTGATTTCCTGGTATCCTGATCCTTGGCGTTTCCCTGGTTATTCTGATCTCTGGTTTCCCTGACTTGGCTTGTTTTATCGGTATTTGAGTATTTTCTGGCTTCCTTGACCTCGGCTTTCCCTTTGACCATTCTCTGTCTCTAGCGTATTAGTCCGGCCATTCTAAGGTCCGGTTTACGCTCTATCCTGTTATTTTTCCTTTTCTTTCTTATGTATATGTTTACATAGTTTCTGCGTGCTGGACCACATTACTAGCCGTGACAGGGGTGCTTTGAGTGTGTGTAAGGGGTGCATTGAGTGTGTGTAAGGAATGCATTGTGTGCTTCTCTGTGTGTAAGGGATGCATTGTGTGTAAGGGTTGCATTGTGTGTGTAATGCATTGTGTGTTTTTCTGTGTGCAAGGGGTTCATTGTCTGTGTGTGTAAGGGGTGCATTGTGTGTGATTGTGTGTGTGTGTGTGTGTGTGTGTGATGGATGTCACTCTCTTCTCCCCCCCTCCCTTGTTACTCTAATTCCCCCTCCCTCCCCTGTCACTCCCCCCTCCCTCCCCTGTCACTCCCCCCTCCCTGTCAATTTCTCTCTCCCCGTCAATTCCCCTCCCTGTCAAAGTCTTCCCCCCTCCTTGTCAATTTCTTTCTCCCCCCTCCCTGTTAGTTCCCCCCCTGTTAGTTTCTTCCCCCCACCTCCCTGTTAGTTTCTTTCCCCCACCTCCCCGTTAGTTTCTTTCCCCCTCCCCCTGTCAGTTTCTTTCTCCCCCCCTCACCCCTGTCAGTTTCTTTCTCCCCTCTCCCCCTGTCAGTTTCTTTCTCCCCCCTCCCCCTGTCAGTTTCTTTCTTCCCCCTCCCTCCCTCCCTGTTTCTTTCTTCCCCCTCCCTCCCTCCCTGTTTCTTTCTTTCCCCTCCCTCCCTCCCTCCCTGTTTCTTTCTTTCCCCTCCCTCCCTCCCTGTTTCTTTCTTCCCCCTCCCTCCCTCCCCTCCCTCCTTCCCTGTTTCTTTCTTCCCCCTCCCTCCCTCCCTGTTTCTTTCTTCCCCCTCCCTCCCTCCCTGTTTCTTTCTTCCCCCTCCCCCCCTCCCTCCCTCCCTGTTTCTTTCTTCCCCCTCCCTCCCTCCCTGTTTCTTTCTTCCGCCTCCCTCCCTCCCTCCCTGTTTCTTTCTTCCCCCTCCCTCCCTGTTTCTTTCTTTCCCCTCCCTCCCTCCCTGTTTCTTTCTTCCCCCTCCCTCCCTCCCTGTTTCTTTCTTCCCCCTCCCTCCCTCCCTGTTTCTTTCTTCCCCCCCCCTCCCCTACCTATGTTGTAGCGTGGCCGAGCTCTGTATGGTCTGGCCGGGTACAGGGAGCTTTTGTTTCCTGTACCCGGCCGGACTAACAGGAAGTGCACACTCAGTGTTCACTTCCTGTTAGTCCGGCCGGGTACAGGAGACAGATGCTCCCTGTACCCGGCCGGACCATACAGAGCTCGGCCACGCTACAGTGAGGGAGCGACAGGAGGGATGGCTGAGCGCTTACCTCCTGTCAACCCCTCTCCTCTGGCTGCGCCCGGGCGGTGCGCCCTCATGGACGCACCAGCCCGGGCAAAGCTGCAGCCGCCTGAGGCTCTCTGCAGGGCCTGAGGCTCTCTAGTCCGCCTAACAGGTAGCGCCGGCCCTGACCCCCAAGGCCTTCTGTTCATCCCCTATGGTAGGGTTTCCCAACCCAGTCCTCAAGTACCCCCTACCAGCCCAGGAATAAGGGATTACCCTGTTGTGTCCAAAGTGTTTTTTTTTTTTTTTTAGACACCTTAGACACACCTGAGTAATCCCTAAATCCTGGACTGTTCGGGGGTACTTTAGGACTGGGTTGGAAATCACTGCCCTTTGAGGAAGGACTTGGAATCTAGGAGCCCCCAAGTCCGTGACTCGAAGATGCTGGCCTGTCAACCAGCCTGGGCCATCAGGATACCATAGCCTCTACAGCCCTCCGCACGCAGAATTCACGTTTCCCATCTTCAGGCAATTTGCTGAGTGCAGGCATACTACCCAGAGCTGTATCACCATTATGGGACTATCGATAACCAGCAGCTGTCATTATTGGGATTTCCCCATGTAACCCTTACATGCTTGCCTAATCGTGCTCCCTATGTGCATGCATATATCAGTTGTTTTATGTTTATGTTTTCTTGTTTTTTTTCCTACTGTCTTAAGCACTTATTGGATCTATGCTTTATCTAATTTTATGCTTCCTTCATTCAAAGCCAGTGGTTTCTACCTCCACCATATCATCTCATGTTTAGAAACAATCTGTTTACAGTTTAATTATTCTATGCTTATTTTCTAGACATGTTTGTTATCTTGAGGTTATGTATCTTCACAAAATGTCCTTATGTTTTATATGCCATGCCTATGTTTTTCTCTGTTTGATCCCATTGAGCTTTCAAATGCTGTCGTGGCATAGTGGGCCTCTATGTATCTCATGCACACAATAAATAAAGAATTTAAAAATAAATAAATAAAAACGTTTAACTGCATGTAGAGTTTGCGTTATATAGTTGTAATTGGCCTCACGTGGTAATGTGTCAGATAAGCACAGCAAACAGACAATAACAATAGGCAAGTATAAAGAGTCACTAAAATACCCAGTAAACCACTTTTGGAATACAATTGTGACAACAGAGTACCACTTGTGGTTATTTAAAGGACTCACAACTTGCCTATTACAAAGACAAAAGACTAAAGGTCAATACCCAGATCAACCATTCCTTCCATATAGACAACTACCAGATCTAACAAAACCACTTGTTAAGAGTTTCCCATGTCAACCTACAAGACTAGTACATATCACTGTGGAATAAAAAGTTGCAAGACTTGCACACACATCCTGGGACCAGAGAACATACCAGTACAAAGTGAAAAAAATGGACTCTGAAATCAATGGCTCCATCTGCTTCTCACCATTTATGGTTTACCTAATTTCATGTGCTCAGCTACATTGCAGGAGGACTCTTTAACCGTGATAAAAAATGTCAATGCTGGGGGCGGGGCCGGGCCGCCGAGCTGGATGGCAGCCACGAGCTTTAGCTCTGGCCCAAGATACCTAAAAACGACTTAAAAAGCTGTCGTGAGACACCCTAAAGGGGGACATCCCGGTAATTAAGTGGTGGCACACTCACCCTGCACCAGATAGACACCTGTAAGGCACCGATTACGCACCGGGGAGCGGAAAGAAAGCACGGCCGCACATGACCGGGAGCCTGGAAAGACGAAGCGGCCCAGCAAGGCGGACGTTAAGTAAGGGACCCGAACCCGATTCCACGCGGACAGGCCCTGCCGGCGGCGCGGCCCCGCTCCCCCCCAGGCCGGTGGGGGTTATCCCGGCTACATGGTGACGACCTTCGCGGCAACGGAAGCCCCCGTGAGTCGATCGCCTACACTGGAAAAGGCTTCCAAGGAACAGCCCGTCAGCAGATAAGTGCAAACGGCATATAAGCGGGCGCGGAGAGGTCTATCTACCTACCTTTATGTGGAGGCTTCTGCATGCAGCTCGAGGGGCCCAGACGGCTGCCGGCCCACGGATGGACACCCCGAGTGGCCTACCCCCTGGTAACAGTTCTGGACCATGCATCTGGGTTTGAGGGGGACCTGGAGAAGGATGTCCCTGGCGCAGTGAGTCCTGTGGGGCTAGAGGGCACTGACCCCCTCCGGTATACCGGTGGCCATGGGGGGGAGGTGCACCGGCTCTGAGTGTGAGGCCTGCACTGGGTGAGACTCGTGGGCCCAGGTGTTATCAGGCAGCGTGAGTGATGCTGGGGAGGTGCAGGGGACAGCGGGTGCTGGGACCTTTGGTGGGGGGTCTCCTGGACTGGTCTGGATCCCGAGTGCCCACGGCATCGCGGAGCGCTCCGCGGGGGAACTGGTCCTAGGGGAGTACAGACGGAGGACTGGCATCCTAAAAGACCTCACCGACCCTGTGTGCGGACAGCTTACCGTGTTATAACTCGGCTCAACATCAGATACGCTGCCTATATTGTGGGATCTTGCTGCACGGGACAATCTATGGGTCTAACAATGCCAGCTAGCTTGTATACAAACCTGAACGCTTACATCGTATTGTGATTTCGCCCAACAACGAACACGCAGTCTCTGCCATGAGACCCTACTGCACAACTGGACACCCAGCTTATTATTTACAGCATAATGATGCCTCAACCAGCTTGATAACCTATTGGTCTACTCAATTTCCTCCTAATACTTTTATGCCCATGCTAAGATTCTTTCTTTCTTTTATTTTACCCATAGAAGTTACACTGCATCTGAGCAATAGGTTAGCATGTGCCTGTCAAGCCTTAAGTGTTAAAGCCCAAATGTAGTACATAATGCTGTAAATGCTAGTCAAATGTAATGCAGAGAGGCATGTATACTCCATATTCCATATCAACATCACAACCTGTGTAACCAGTTTACACTACTCAGTGAATGCCTATGCCTAATGTACTTTATCTGGTTTTACAATGCTTACTTCTCGTTTAAAAACAAAATAGTGCAAGATATTGCCATGCCATGCCTATGTACCAATGTATATGATAATGTTTTGTCTGCGGACGCTGTCGTGGCATCGCAAACCTGGTTTAGCTTACTTTACTCTAGAATTCTCACTATTTAGCCACGCTTGTTACAATCATATCTTATTACTGTGGTCTAAAGTTTCCTCGACCTAGCATGTATATGCTCAACAAGCAACGTCATGATTGTCGACCTTTGTAGCGTGTACCTTGACCTGCCGCTTAGGGACCTCACCCAAAAATGTTAGTTAAATGTTCAGTCTAACCCATACCAGCATCGTTATCTTAATTTGCTTTTATGATTTTTATCATATACCTTTCTACAAGTGAATAAATTGCCATTTAAGTATTTTGTTTGGTCTGCTGTCTGTGAAATCTCCTAGCTGACCCGGATACCCCATTGGCTATCACTCGAGGAGGGAGCTTTTAAAGGAACATACCCCCCTTTTTCTTCCACCAAGGGGAGGCACCTATAACACGCTTTATTTTCCTGGAATATGTGAGTGCACTCTAATCATTGGAAGCTTCATTTTAATTTTAAAGCAATATTTGCACTATGTTTTGTCCTCTATTATAGGTACACTTACAGAATCCCAAAATATCCTATCTATCATACATACCTTGTTATATGGTTATCAGCTGGGAGATAACCTTGGGAAGTCGTGTGCCTATCAGTTAAGTTTTTTGTGTTTTTACATATTTTCACACTTGTTCACGGGTGTCCGTGTGTTTGTTAACCCATACTGCCTTTATGTTTATATGCTATGTTTATATGCCTGTACTCTTCATGTTATACAAAAAAATGTGCTGTCTACACTGTAAAATGATATAAAGAGTGTGCAGAAGCTGTCGTGGCTCTGCATGCCGGATGTAAACCTGTGCACATACAAAAATAAAGAATTTAAAAAAAAAATGTCAATGCTATCACTCTTTTCTAAAGTTTTTCAACAAAAGCATAGGTATTTTTAGGTCAACAAAAACGGTCCCTATACCTACATCAAGCAGTCAATCTTCAAAGGACACTTTAGATACCCAGACCACTAATAATAGTAATACTCACCCTTCAAACTGTCATACACCGGGAAGTGGTGGGGTTTGCACACCACAATAGGTAGCAGGACACTACAACGTTAGGAATATGTGTAGATTGTGTGTCTAATAATGATGACAACATTTAAGCACAGTTTTTAAGTTCATAATGTAGCACCATATTTTTGGATTGTGATCGTATAGAAAACAGGTACACAATACTGGTGGAAGTTTAAAAAAAACAAAAAAAAAATAAAATGCATGGGTTTGTAGAGGTCTTTCTTCTGTTATATCATGGAACAGAAACTAATTGTGGACAAGCACTTTGGCAGTGCAAATCACACCATAGGATATGTGAGAATAAATACTCAAACTAAATTTAAGATCAGCGAGAGAAAGAAAGGTCCGTCTGTTTATATTATTATGTGTGGCACTTTTAAAACATAATCAAACCCCGAAACAAAACATCCTTAACCTTTGAGAATTAGCAATAGCAACTCACTTATGTTTTATATGTGTATTTCTTGATTCAAATGTATTTATTTGTTCCTTGTACAGTGGCAACAGGGACAGGAAAAAGGTTCAACAAATTTATCAGAGATTTCTAAACTGAATGCTTCATTTGCTTGAACCTGTCTGTGTTTGTTTTTGTTTTTGGTGTGTGGGTGGGGTGGGAGGTATGGGGGTACGCTTCTGCATTTCCCATCTCTCTTTTTTTTATTGACTTGAGTCCAGCCGGAACAGCCAAATCAAATCGCAGGAAGATAGTGATACAGAATCAACTCGGTTATTTAAAACACGCTTGCAGTGTAACAACTATCACATTGTTTTTACTTTCTATCTCACTTTTCAGAAGGGCTAACTTTTTCCTATTAATAAGATTGTTTTTACTTTTCTGATCATTCCACTTTGGTTATACCTTTTAAAAGAGGATAACCTTTCTTCTTAATACCCTTTGAAAGCAGTGTGATGATCAATTTTTGTCCCAGTATGAGAGCCACACTGTAGCACTTCATCGTACACTGTTGTGCACTACAAACTCAGTGGGGGAGATTTATAAAAGTTTTCACTTCTACAAAGTGACGCAATAATGTAGAAAGAGTAGGAGTCAGGTTTAATATTTTGGACCACTTGTTATAACAGAACACCTTGACTAATCTCCCTCATCAAGTCTTCACGCTGCTGTTTCAATGACTGTTGCCTCGTTAATTTAATTGAAGGAGGCTAATATATGAACACTATACAGGCAGGCTCTCCCCTTGTAAATTGTGTGTTTCTTATATTGATAAGCTTACATTAGGTTAATTTATAGTGTATTTATGCCACAGTTATTTCATCTCTCCAGTAGGTTTTACTGCACAGTGTTGATCTAATGTTAAAGGAACACTATAGGGTCAGTTACGCAAACATGTATTCCTGATGCTATAGTGCTAAAACCACCATCTAGCCCCCCCGACCCCCCCCCCCCCCCCCGGCCCTCCCTTGTGTCCCTAATATAGTCAAATCTTTCTTGTATCCAAGTCTGCAGCTGCTGCCTCTGCTGCCTCTGCCCCTGATCTCCCTGTGTCTGCTGACATCATCAGAAGTGGTGGTCTAAGCCAATCACAATGCTTCCCCAAATGATATGCTAAGACTGTTAAACACCGCCCTGGCCAGTCAGCATCTCCTCATAGAGATTAATTGAATCAATCTCTTTGACGAAAGTTCAGTGTCTGCATGCAAAGGATGGAGACACTCAATGGCAGTACTGCACCTCTAGCATCTGAGGAGTAGCCAGTGGAGGTATCCGCAGGCTGTAATGTAAACACTGCATTTTTTTCTGAAAAGACTGTGTTTATTGCAAGAAGCATAAATGGAATGATTATACTTACCAGAACAAATACAATAAGCTGTAGTTGTTCTGGTGACCATAGTGTCCCTTTAAATGTTAGGCCAAGGCAGCAGAGCTGGAACGATAGCTTATTTAGAGACTTTTCCCAGTTCTGTTACTTTGCTGAATTTTCACTTTAGTGGACAGCCCTGTAAGAATGCTTCCCACAGTGGATAAAAAATGTTCCAAATCTCATTTCAAGAATAATATTGTACTGACATTTCCATATACATGATGCATAAAACACAAGTAGAAGTCACGCCAAAAATATCAATTACAATTTGTAGTGCACTGATCAAAATGTTTCTACTGTTACAAATATGTAAATCAAGATATAAAGGATATTTGTTTAATAAAAAATGTATATAATTTGGGTAATATTTGTTTTTATGTTTAGTTCTTTATTTGTTGTGTGACCTTTGCTTTTTCTATTTTTTTTTTTATAAATTGTTTTGCTTGCAACCACTTCTTCACAATTTACTGTAACACGTTGAAATGATTACAGTGCTCGTGTTCTGTTTGGACACTCTACTAAGTTGTATATTTTGGTTATTTGTAAAATCAGTTGTTAACATTCTATAACAAAAACGTGAAATGTGAACACAGCGTCACCTTCTAAAGAGAGATGGTTTCGATTAATTTTGTCTTTTTTCTCTAGTTTTGTTTGAAGAATCCTAGTATACAAAATGCCAAAGAAGGAACCAGAAATAGAGAGCATAGAATAATGCGGAAGTAACATCTGTCCAGTTTCAATGTGAATTTGTCAATGCAACATGTGTCCATTCAAGCACATTCTGCTTCAATAAGAGGAAAAAGAGGAAAAAGAGGAAAAAGAGGAAAAGAAAGAGTTCACGAAGAGTGATGAAAGGAAGGGTAGAAAAAAAAGTTGTAAGAAAGGGGATGTGAAGCTTCTCTTAAAGATAAAGGAGTGAGCAACTTTTTATAAACAGGGAGAAGCTCATTGCAAAACACCCAAAGGCAGTTGAAAACGTTAATCATCTAGAAAATATGTAGGTAGAAAGAGAAGAAATTGATCAGTTATCTTGATCCGTGACCTGGATTGTTGTCCCAATGACTCAAACTTTGATTCTTAGAATTTATATCACAAAAGAACATCTTAGGCCCTCAGCCCATTTCATAAGCATTTAGTTTCTCAATTGTGCATGTTTCCTGAATGCACGTTCTCGGACATGCGGGGAGCTAGTATCTCTCAAGTGAGTTTTTATCAATGATTTAGTGGTCATAATTAAATGTCTTAGCAAATATATTTATATGGGGATAAGGACATTGGAAGTAGCTGAAATAATATCAGCTCAGTAGTCAGATGGACAGTATCAATGAATATCAAGACTATTATTTTGTCCACATGACCCAACAGCCCCTGGGTAGTTTTCATTTATGTGCAAGATGTAATCATGTCTATCATACCATTTCAGAGTATTGTCCAGTAAAGTTCACATGTCATGACAAACATAACCTTAAAGTGAATAAAATGTAATCTATATGTTGTGCTAACCAAATTACCAGCAAATGTATAGTTGAACAAATATTTAGCATTCTTTTTTCCCTTTCCTTTCTTATATTATGCTGTTTCCATGTTGTTTGAACATCTTCAGCTTTGGGGTCAGTGAGTCAAGTGAAAAAGTGCACCCCACAACCCATACCTGTCATCATTTGGGTTTGGAGGGACTTGGGTTTGGCCACTCCATCCATTAGGGCCACCTAGGTGTGGAGGAAGTGATTTTCATGTAAGTATATTTTTACATAATTGTTGGATATTTTATCAGTACAATGCATAGAATAGAATTATATCTACCTGGAAATGAACTTGGTATCCCTACCATCTGAGGATGACAGGTTCACTTTTAGCAAAATGAAACCACTGGCGCATAATGGGCAAAGTTATAAAGCCAGAAATCTGCTTCTTATGTTGAATTTCCTAGTTCATTTATTGCCAACATATGGTATGGCAGTTCTTTGGGCTACTTGATGCTGACACATCTCTTTGTGTGACCATGGGAAGCGTTGTCCAAAAGGTGTGCAATGTCAATTGTTCACCATCACTATTGTTCTAGAACCTGATGCTTGGTTACAGTCTAAGCCTGGCAGGCATTAGTTGCCCTGAGGGATTTACTCATTACTAGACTTCTCATTGAAGCTATTCTCATGGGCACACAATTACATAGAGACTGAATTTGCAGATACATTGAATTTAAAAAACAGGGCAGGTACTGTAGGTCGTAAACATTCTAATTAGGCAGCAAACACAAGAGATAAATTAGCTGTTTACTGAATTAAAATCTATAATCAAACACAATTTATTGTCTCACTTCTGTTCGTTTATCGGGATGCAAATACCACTGCTGTGATTTTCATGTTAAATTGTAATTCAGATTTCTCTGGGAGAAATATTATAATGGCATTAACTTAGCAACCCATTCCTTCATTGCAAAACTGGTTCTGATACCAATTGATGAATATATAACTAAATAAATTCAGGATAACACATGTATTATACTCTTCATTGCCCTGGGAAAAGCACCAGTGCCTTAATTAATATGTATAATTATAAATATACTGTGGGAAGTTACCTGTAGCCTGGTGAATATTTGGGCCCTTATCCCCCTGTCCCTCTTTGCTATCATAATGCCCCTCTTTTGTAGGAGTTCAGTAATCTTGGTGTGTCTGGATTCATACCAGAGCTCCACAGCAATAATACTCTTAGTAAGGTGTCTTTAAACTACAATAAATGTGTTTAGCAATCAGTCTGGGTAATAAGACACCTTGTTCTTGTTCCAATTACATATTAGTTGCATAAATTGTTTTTAGTAATTCGCGTACTTTGTCTAGAACAGCCCCAGTTACACCCCATGGGACAAATGTTAAAAATTTTCCATTACTGCAAGTTTGATCCTGCTGAACAAATACAAGCCATTAAACTCTGGTAGTAATTCACACTGAACTGGGAATTGTTTGGAATTAATCAGGGAATTAAAAATGTAAGGCAAAATAAACTGGGCTGGAAATATAACTGAGTTGGAAAGTTGTAAAATTAGCATATTAGTGAATAATGCTATTTAATACAGGTCTCATGTCAATGAATAGGTGACAGCCATGTCTCCATAGGTATAGTTCCCATGATACTTATCCAGCCATTTGTTATTTTAAAAGCTCAGAAAATCATTTTTCTTTTAGTTCAAAAACAGCTAGATTGTTGGTTATATTTAGTCATGTGATATGGTGATGTCACAAGAGGAGTATGGCAGCTTTGTGATGTCACCACTTGCAATAAAGTACTCAGGATTCTGTTTCAGGACTTGTAGGACATGTGTGGACATGTGTGGACATGTTTATAACCACGGGAAAGAGTTCCAAGTAGAACCCATTTGAAGTAAGTATTTGATGTATTAAAAGTTGTGACTTATAAAACTTGCACTAGAGAAACCTACCCAATACAAAAATAGCAAATGTTAGTAAAGATAGGTGTTAATTAAGTTGAATGGCCAAAGGTTAAGACAACTTTCCATTTACTAATATAGGCCATTAGAAGTATTTCCACAGGCGATACAGGCATTGGAACCAGTGAAGGCCCTGATTATTCATGATGACATATGCTAAAGAGGTTTTGCAGGCCTTGTGACTGCGCACTCTGTATATGGGATATACATGGAAACCTGTAGAAAATTTGTAATATCAGGCCATGGGTTGGGTGCAGAGAGACACACAGACCTGCCCTATACTTTTAGAATGAAAGAATTCATGTTGGGACCTTGAGTAAAAGTGACTGGACAAGGCCTCACAATTCAGAAACTATGTAGAATGTAGAATTACTTCCTATCAAGCTAGAGCTGTATCTATTTAGGAAAAATTCAGATGAAATATGATTCAGACTTAATTAACTAATTTCAAGTGATAGTAAATTGCCAGATTTTACTATTAACATGACGTAAAGTCATGATTTTATTAATGACACGTAGGTGAGTGTTATGCATTCTCTTTCTTTATTTACTCCCAGCAGCAAGAAAGTATGAGAGAATCATAGAAAAAAAACACAACAATAGCATAGTAACACTGGCACCAATCAAGATCCAATTCTGTCCATATGGATGTGGTGCTCCTTGACTCCTCCTCTTTCTTTGTAGATCCCGAAGACCATTATTGTAGGGTCCAAAGTATTCCAACAAAAAACTCGAACTCCCAAAACAAACACATATCCGGAAATTCAACTAAGAACAACTTCAACCACCAACTCTTGAAGGTGTATTCAAACTAAAAGAGAAGAAAATATATGATAATATCGAAAGCTTGCGACTGTTAGGTCACTACCATCAAACTCGTCAACCATGTTAGTCAATCGATATAAGTATCATATATGTTCTATTTATCGGATACATTACCCACCTGCGTGCCATGTATGACATTTGTACCTATCATGTCGTGTCATCCTAAAGTCCCAATGAATGACCTGTAAATTAACCACCAACATGGGTAGGGTGGGTCGGAATAATACGCGCCTCTGTGTCATTAATAAAATCATGACTTTATGTCATGTTATAGTAAAATCTGGTAATTTTATTAAAGACACGGAGGCTCCTATTATGCTATTTTAAAGCTGAGCAACCACCATACTGGAAATATGTTGCACCAGATGAAAATAGAAATTACGAAACGTAGATTCATTCGACCAATCAGCCGCTCGTAGGATGTCTTCCAATCTACAACCTATCATAGAAGTCTTAGAAGCCATAACCCCACGAATGGAGTGGGAAGAAAAAAATCAAAGTTTCTATGCTTGCAATGGATAATAACCACTTGATCCAACGAGCTAAAGTAGGAGTAGATAATGATAGAAATGGCACTTGAAAGGAGATAATTAATGGATGGAGTTGATTTGAACAGAGCGAGAACGTACGGCGCTCGTATTCCTTAAGACATAATACTTGGCACAGGTTTGGGTTATCTGGAAACAACGGATAAAAAAACCTCCTTATTCGAGGATTTCGTCCTACATGAAACTTTAAAGGATTCTCTGTTTGGAACAAAAATGCGTGCTTGCCAGTCCAACAAAAACGCGTGCTTGCCAGTCCAAGAGAAAGTTTGTGATTCAAGGGCTAAGACTCGAGAAAATGAAAAATCACATTAACATCCCAAAAGGAAGAATATCGAGGCTGAGGGGGTCGAGAAAAACGGATGCCTTTGAGCAAACGACAGATGAGGGCATGTTTACCTATTAGAGTACCATCCAAACCCATATGTCTTGCTGATATAGCCGATCTGTACAGGTTTATAGTACGAAAAGCTTTTCCCTCTTCGAAGAGCAGAGTCAGAAATTGCAAGATTGATTTCACAGGAGCTGATATGGGATCCACCGATCGTCCCACGCATCAGTCCACTTTCTCCAAGCCGACCTGTAGGAACATCTGGTACCTGGTGCCCAATAGACATGTGCAATTCGTTTCAGTCCGAATATGAATTCGGACGAATTTCAGGCAATTTGGACATTCGGGTACTTCCGAATGTCCGAATTGCTGAATTGCCGAGGTCCCGAAGTTCCGAAATTACCGAATTTCCGAAGTGTCGAAGTGCCGAAGTGCCGAAGTTCCGAAGTTGCCGAAGTTCCGAAGTGTCAAAGTGCCGAAGTTCCGAAGCACAGTATTGCCTAAGTACTAATATACTTACCCAGTGAAAGAAGAAAAATGTTACATTGTATAAAATTTTAAATAAAAAGTATACAAACATAGCCAGGATTCACCTGTAAGCATTTGCAACACTTACAACAATCAAGTAACATACATTCATATAAAATGTAAGTTACTTGGCCAGTCAATGTAATGACAGGAATGAATAAGTAGATAACTCCCTAATTCCCACGGTATTAGGGAGCTATCTACTAAAAGGCTGAAAGACCTAAATTGGTCTTTCAGCCAAATGTACTAATACTAAGTAAAGATTACTTAGTATTAGTAAATTATGCCCCTACTCGCTATACCGCGAGTAGGGGCATGTCTATTAAACATTGAGCAGCCTGTGGCTGCTCACTGTAAAAAAAAAAAAAAAAAAGGCCCCCCTTCCCGAGCCCCCACCCCTGAGCGGCGGGTGGGGGCCCTAAATTATAATAAGGGGGGGGACCTAATGTCCTCCCCCCTGGCCCACACCCCTGAGCGGTGGGTGGGGGCCCTAAATACTAATAAGGGGGGGGACCTAAGGTCCTCCCCCCTGGCCCCCACCCCTGAGTGGCGGGTGGGGGCCCTAAATACTAAAAAGGGGGGACCTAATGTCCTTCCCCCTGGCCCCCACCCCTGAGCGGTGGGTGGGGGCCCTAAATAGTAATAGGGGGGGGACCTAATATCCTCCCCCCTTGCCCTCACCCCTGAGCAGTGGGTGAGGGCCCTACAGTAAAATAAGGGGGGGGACCTAATGTCCTCCCCCCTGGCCCCCACCCCTGGGCGGCGGGTGGGGGCCCTAAATACTAATAAAGGCGGGGGGACCTAATGTCCTCCCCCCTGGCCCCCACCCCTGAGCAGTGGGTGGGGGCCCTATATACTAATAAAGGGGGGGGACCTAATGTCCTCCCCCCTGGCCCCCACCCCTGAGCGGCGGGTGGGGGCCTTAAATACCAATGGGGGGGACCTATTGTCCTTCCCCCCTCTCCCACCCCTGAGCGGCGGGTGGGGGCCCTAAAAAAAATGTCCCGTCCTACTAATATTACCAATATGCAGTACTTCAGACAAAAATGCCATTACTGCTAGAACTTTCGATTTCGTTCCTCCTAGGTGGTTGATATAACGCACCGCTGAGACGTTGTCCATCTTGATTAGGATAGATCATGACATGCTGTGAATGGCAAAGGATGCTGCTAGCAGTTCTAGGCAGTTGATGTGTAGCAACGTATCTTCGTTGAACCACCTGCCACCTGTGGAAACTGACCCGCAATGCACGCCCTAGCTGTGTAAGTTGGCATCCGACTCTATGATCAGATCTGGCGTAGACCCAAATATTGCCCGTCTGTTCCACGCCTCCATTTGGGCTAGCCACCATGTCAAGTCCTCTCTGGAGTCCTCGTTCAGTGTAACACAGGTTTCGTACAAGTTTCCGGAGCGCAGATACAAGGCTTTGAGTCTTTGTAGGGCATGATAATGTAACGGACCCGGGAAGATAGCTTTTATGGATGCTGCCAATAGTCCTATGATCCTTGCAAGTTGTCTGAGGGAAATGGTCGTACGATGCATAAGTCATCTGATCTCTTTCTTCATCTAAATCATTTTGTATTTAGTACAAGCATAGACTCACATTACTCAAATCTATTACTCTTTACTAAACTTGTATTGTAACTGTCAATTTGAACCGACGCCAGCACGGATTAGTACTAGCCTGTTTGGGTAGCTACCATGAATATATCTGTATTACTCTTGACCCATAAAATCTATAAAATGTGCAGTTATCTCAAATGTCACACATGTATAACACTGTTCTATTAAGCCTGCTAATGCTGTCGTGGCACTGCATGCATGTATGTTACTCCTTGCACAATAAAATAAAGAATTTAAAAATTAAATCATTTTGTATTTGGGTAGACACAACCTCTGTTGTACAGAGTCCACCTGAAATCCCAGAAATTCTATGCATTGGGAGGGTAGAAGGACTGATTTCTCCCAATTCACCAAGAATCCTAAGTTTTGGAGAAGGTGGGTCATCCAAGACAGGTGAACACGTAGTTAGGATTGAGACTGAAAAAGGAGAAGGATATCATCCAGGTAAATGATTAATCTGACCCCTCGTGTGCGCAGGAAGGCAATCACCGGCTTCAGTACCTTTGTGAAGCACAATGGAGCAGAGGACAGGCCAAATGGTAGACATACAAACCTCCACTTCGTTCCTCGCCACTGAAACTGCAGTAGGTTTTGATGTGCTTCCGCGACAGGGATTGTCAGATAAGCATCCCGTATATCTAGTTTGACCATCCAATCTGATGGTAGCAGCATGCCCCGAAGGCAATGTATACCCTCCATTTTGAAGTGGTGGTACTGGACAAAAGCATTTAGGGGTCAGAGATTGATTACTGTGCGTACCCCGCCCCCTTTCTTGGGGTCCAGAAACAGGTTGCTCACGAACCCTTCTGTGTCCCACGGGATTTGTCAAGTAGCGTATTTTGACGTCAAATCTGCGATCTCTGCCAAGATCACTGTGTGGTGTTCATTGGGCATGTTCAGCTCTCGAGGGTACTGCACCTGAATAGGGTGAGAGACTAGCTCCAATTGATAGCTCTCATTCCGCTGAGCGAGGGTGACGCATGTCATCTGGGTCAAACAACGAGTTACCCTGAGGGTCCCGAAGACCATTGCCCTCGCCCAATCTGGTAGGCTCAGAGCCCTGAGCTGTAACCTTCTGGGTCGCAGTGATTGGTTTCACATCAGACCCAGAATTGGAATTGTCCGCACCATGTTGATTCATATATGAATCGTCATATTCTTCCTCCAAACTCTGGTCCGAATGAGACGAGTCCTCATGGGCACGTGCTCGCTTCCACGATCTGGCTGATTTTGCCCAGCCAGGGGCTCTATTGCATGGTGGTATCACGCCAACCTCGACAGCCTGAGGCGTGTCATTCAGTACAGGTCGAACTTGAAGTTCTGGAGGGGAAATAGTATGTCTGCTTTTAACCAAAGCTTTGCATTCCAGTTGTGCCACATTAGTGGTTCCCGGGTTTTGTGTGCCCTGAGTCTACAGCAACGCTTGAGTTATTGAGTGTGTGATAGAGGACAACATTATCCCCATCGCGGAGGCCAAAGCCTTGTTGATGGATTGTGCCATGGTAGAATCGAGGAGGGATTGAAATTCCTCCGATGCAATGAGGCTGGCGTCGTCCCTACTATCCCTGCCTAAGGGGGGAACCGCCGGTGTGGGACACACTGAACCAATCACTATCTGCCCACAGGGAAAGATACTGTCAATCACAATCAGGGTCGAATTTACTACCTGCAACTAGCAGGTAGCGCAAGGGTTAAGTAACAGTACCTAAAGTGACCTGTAGGAAACATATCCTAGCTAAGGCTAAAAGAACAAAAAGGTGTCAGGATAGAGTAATCCTCCACACCAACACTTACAATTTGAACAGCAATAAAGCACAGTATGGGTCTGGGAGTGTGCCAGGAGGGTAGGAGAAACCGTTATCCACCTTTTACAACATTCCCCTGAAATTTCTGCAGAAAAACACTATCAAAATGGCCGCTGTGAGTGAAAGTATACACACGCGGCGACAGAAACCAAAAAGATGGTCGCCGCGATGAGAACTGCGCATGCGCGGCTGGTAGAAATGGGAAAACCGACTGTTCAAGCAATCGCGTATGTTCGGACCGCACAAAACCGCTGACTAGACCATGCACCCTCACGGTAAGCAGCCAATTAGCCCAGCTGCACCACCAATGGGGCTGATAGTTCAGTGAAGGGAATAAGTGGGAAAAATACCAAGAAGTATGGGGCAGTAGGGAAAAATGTCCCAGAGACCCCAATAGGCAGTACTCCCAGACACCAGCAGGACTTTATAAAACAACAGTAATTAGTGAGCAATAAAAATACACCATACATAAATCTAGTATTGGATCCTGATTGGTGCCAGTGTTACTATGCTATTGTTATGTTTTTTTCTATGATTCTCTCATACTTCCTTTCTTGCTGTTGGGAGTAAAGAAAGAAAGAGAATGCATAATAGGAGCCTCCGTGTCTTTAATAAAATTGAAATGTCATCACAACTAAAGCTTCCAAATAACCTAGGATTACCCCAGCTTGCTCTGACCAAATTCCTACCATCTATCTAGCCTTTCGTTAACAACCTTCTGTAGTTTTATGTTACCTAAATGTTAGTGTTTGTGGTAAGTAAGCACGATCACCTATAATATTTACAGTACCAAGGGAGCATTAGAAATGTTGATGAAAAATAAGGCACGTGAAACAACTGGTCCAAATTAAAAAGGTTATTATTGAACAATCAAGCAGGATTACAAAACAAAGTGACAGGGTTTTAGCACTTTAAAAGTAATTCAACTGTCACGCACTACAATCAGATAAAACAGCAGACATGTGCAATTTGTTTCGGTCCGAATTCCGAATAGCTGAATTGCCGAATTGCCGAAGTTCCGAAGTGTCGAAGTGCCGAAGTTCCGAAGCACAGTATTGACTAAGTACTAATATACTTACCCAGTGGAAGAAGAAGAATGTTACACTGTATACAATCTTAAATAAAAAGTATACAAACATAGCCAGGATTCAGCTGTAAGCATTTGCAACATTTACAACAACCAAGTAACACACATTCATATAAAATGTTAACCAGTCAATGGAATTACAGGAATTAATAATTCCCACGGTATTAGGGAGCTATCTACTAAAAGGCTGAAAGACCTGAATTGGGACACACTGAACCTGCAGCCTTTGGCTGCTCACTGTAAAAAATAAATAAATATTCCCCCCCCCCACGGCCCTCACCCCTGAACGGCGGGTGGGGGCCCTAAAGTAAAATAAAGGGGGGCGGACCTATTGTCCTTCCCCCCGGCCCCCACCCATGAGCGGCGGGTGGGGGCCCTAAGTTAGAATAAGGGTGGCACACCTATTGTCCTCCCCCCGGGCCCCTACCCCTGAGCAGCGGGTGGGGGCCCTAAATATCAATAAAGGGGGGGACCTAATGTCCTCCCCGCTGGCCCCCACCCCTGAGCAGCGGGTGGGGACCAGGGGGATGATTTTTTTGTAAGTTTTTTTTTTTTTAACTGTTTAATAGACATGATACCGCGAGTAGGGGAAAAATGTACTAATACTAAGTAATTTTTACTTAATATTAGTGAATTTGGCTGAAAGAAAATTTAGGTCTTTCATCCGTTTGGTAGATAACTCCCTAATACCGTGGGAATTAGGGAGTTATCTACTAAGCGGCTGCAAGCAAAGTCCCGAAATTCCGAAATGCCGAAGTTGCCGAAGTGCAGAAATTCCGAAGTTGCCGAAGTTCCGAAGTGCCCAAGTGTTGAAGTGTCGAAATGCTGAAGTGCAGAACCGAACCGAAGTGCCGAAGTCCTGAATGGCTGAAGTCCCAAATTTCGGAATGCCAAACCGAACCAAAATTTTTCCCCATGCACATCCCTATAAAACAGTGTCTTTATACTTTTTGAAGATGTCCCAGTAATGTGGTTTAACCAATCCAAGTCTCTGCACGTTCTCCAACTCTGAGTTTCTTTATCTCGTACTCGCAGCTCTTAGGTAGGTGAATTAGCATTTGAGAGTTAATTTGTGCACGCAAACAGATAGATGTAGATGAACCAAGCAGAAAAACATTTTTGTTTAATGTGGCTTTTTAGCATCAATTTGATATTAAGCACAGGGCAAGATATAGGCAGTTAATATTTTCTTTAACAGTACAATTTTTTTTCTGAATGCTTGAATTTTGGAATTAGGAATTTAAAAAAAATGAATGAGAAATATTAATATTATGTCAACATTCCAAAATTAATGGAAATATTGTTCGCAATTCTATATTTAGTCATGAAAGGTTGCTATTTAGTAAAGTAGGAAATAGTAGACAGTAGTCATGATTAATTAGGTGGCAGATGCTTAAAAGAAGAGGAATAAGGACGGTTGATTTGGGAGAACTTAGTATCAGTATCAAAATAGACAGCCTAAACGAGAAACGTTTATTTTCTCCCTAGAGCGGTACCAGAGCCTTTATGCTCAAATATAAAGCACTGACTATGAGCATATTGGAAAGGAAATACAGTGTCTGAAATAACCATATTGTTTATTTTAGACCAGAGCACTTGGTAGGAAAAAAAAAACAGTATAGTGAAAGATCAATGAAAAGAACCATAGCAGAAATCCTGGAAAAACTGTGTTTGCAAAACAAACAGCGCACAAATGACAAATACTCACACAAAGTACATTCATAGTTACATACAGTTACCTTTTTTGGAGCATCATGGTAACTGTAGTCCACAATGGCAGGCATGTCAGAAGTTAGGCATCATTGCTTAATAAAAAGGCAGGTCAGAATGCAACCCTGCAGATTTTGTTGTACTACTATTCCTATGATGCTAAGCCAGAAGAAGACTATGAGAATTGTGGTCCAATAACAGTTGGAGAGGCATGGTTCAAAAGCCGTGTAGTCTATATTATATAAATTATTACCTTAAGCCTGATTTGCAGCACATGACCCTCCAGCAAATCGAAGATTGATAAGGAAGGAAAAATGTTGTATAACTACCCCTCCTTATGATCTTTAAAGGTTATTAGATACGCTTAAAGACACATAACATTCATATTCTCTCGATTAGCCTACGCGTCTATTGAGTTTACAAATGCCCCTCCTGACTTAGTCCACTATTCACAACCTCTGGGGCCGCTGATGTTAAGGGCCACCCACAGCTCGGATTCTTCATCCTCTATCTAGATTGTAGGTTCCGGTATTAGGGCCTTCATGTCCTCCTGCTTTCGTTTGTCAAATTTTGTATTGTCTCTTTGTTATATTGTACTGTGTCTTTTTACTTGTGTCATTGTACCCATGGATTACACTGTGGAATGTGATGGCGCATTATATAAGTATAATAATAATAGCAAATAAAAAATACATCCATGTATTTTTTGCGTGGAGTAGATGAATTTGGTTTCACAGATTTCTCTTCCCTGTTCCTACTGGCCAAGTATTAGATTACAGGCAGACAATTGATTAAACAGCTATGGGAATGGGAATGGTACTTGTGGTACAGATTAACTCCCACGTATTTATTTATAGTACTGTGGAAAAAACAGTATTTTTCAATGATATTATATTTCATTTTGTATTTTATATTTATGTTATAATATTTGTATATAATATTTGAATAATTATTATACGTTATTCTATACTAACTCGTACACAGGCCCAGACTGACCATCAGGCACAACGGCAAATGCGCGATGGCCATGGCCCGAGGCCAGCAGGGGAGGTGAGGGCAGGCGAGACCTCCCCGGCCGGTCCATGCAGGGCTCGCGCTATTCGAACTCCGGCCCTGCTGTATTCCATGACGGGCTGGTGGGGAGAGCAAAGATCTCCCTCACCTGCCCACATGCAGTGTAATGCGGCTGCCACCCCTCACACACACATATATACTGCACCCCTCAAACACACACTTACTGCACCCCTCACACACACACAGAACCCCCCAACACACTGCACACCACACACACAATACTTCCAAACATATATATATATATATATATATATTAATACACACACACACACTACAGCACCCCTCAAACACACACTGCACCCTTCACACACATACTGCACCCCTAAACACATTACATTCCAGACACACACTAGATCCATTATCCCACTCTGGATGATCTACACATACACACTAGATTCCTATATACACTCTGAATCCTCTATATACACACACTCACTAGATCTCCTGTACACATTATGGGTCCTTTAAACACACACTAGACCCCTACACACACACACACACACACTGCACCACCTACACACACTACATTCCTGACGTACACACTCTGGATCCCCTTTGCACACACTAAATTACTTGTAAGCAAACACATACTACATTCCCTGAACACACACTCTCTACAATCCCTGCACACACTACATCACCTATGCACACACACACTACAGCCCGTATGCACACACTTGCTACATCCCCTTTATACACTATGCCCCCTATATACAGGGCGTCTTTAAAATTGATTTGGCCCTGGGCAAGAATTTGATGGGGCCCCCTGACCCCCACTCCCTGACATGCAATCACGCTCTCCACTTCCCAACGCAGTAGCGGAACCATTTTCCCATGCTTGCAGAGTCGTATTTAGAGTTGTGCTTGTGTGTTTTAATGGAAGCATGTTTGTGTATGGAGTATGTTTGTGTAAATATAGGGGTGTGTTTGTATGTGGTGTTGGTGTTTAAATGCAAGCATGCATCTATGTGTAGTTTTTTTTGCTTGTTTTTTGGGGGGGTGTTTATATATTTTGGTGTTTATATATTGTTGATGTTTCAATGCAGGACTGTGTTTGTATGTAGTGTTGAAGGTTGAATGCAGGGGTGTACTTGTGTGTAGTGTTGGCGATTTGAATGATGAGATGTATGCACATGTATACATAGATTGCCACACACACACACACACACACACACTGATACACATGCAGATACACAGACATAAACACTGACACTTACACTAACACACATGCAGATACAGACTGACACAGATACACACTAACACATACAGACACACATACACATATATACAAACACTGACGCATATAGATACTCAGACACACTGATGCATATACTGACACACACACACATGCATACACAGATAAAAACACTGACTATATACAGATGCACACACAGATATACACACGCAGGTACATACAATGATAACATACAGATACACACACTGACACACATACAGACACGCAGATACACAACCTGACACACATGCAGATACACACAGACCACATAGAGAAACATAGATATACTAAATACAGATACACCGATATACATACTGACAACAGAGATACACACTGACAGACATACTGATACACACACACAGACACCCTGACCGACATACTCACACACATACACAGACATACACAGACATACTGACACACATGCAAAGTTTACATTTTTACACACTGACAGACATACTGACATGCACACTGACGGACAAACTGACATGCACAGACAGACATACTGACACGCACAGACAGACATACTGACACACACAGACAGACATACTGACACACACAAAGGTCCTGACAGACATACTGACACACGCACAGACATACTGACACACAGACATAGTGACACACACACAGACATGCTGACAGACATACTGACACACACAGACATACTAAGACACACATGTGAAGCAAGACTAAGACACACTAAGACACACATACTTACACACACAGACACCCTGACAGACATACTCACACACATACTAAGACACACACAGATATACTGACACACACAGACAGACATACTAAGACACACACATACACCCTGACACACGCACACAGAAATGGTGACACACATACAGACACCCTCACACACATACACACATACTAAGACACACAGACATACTGACACACACAGACACCCTGACAGACATACTGACAGACATACTGACACACACATGTAAAGTTTACATTTATAAAGCCAGCCTCCAGCCTACCTTATGGGTCCCCTGGGGTCCAGTGGCAGGCTGAGGTCGTTGGGAGTGTGAGGCTTCTGCACCCCAGCTCCCTCCTGACGGCCTCCTCCTTCATCCCGCGTGGCTTAATTCTATCTGGGAGGAAGTGACTCAAGGCAGTCACTTCCTCCCAGCCTGCTGCGGTAAAACAAGGGGGCCCGGTCGCGCTGTTAAAGGGCCACAGCGCACGACCGGGCCCTCTTAATGTGTGGGCTCTCGGTGCAGCCGCAGCACTGGCGGGCCCATGGGGCAAAAAAAAAAATTTTGGTGGACAGCGGGGCCCACGGGGTAGCTGCTTTGGGCCCCCCAGAAGTAAGTGGGCCCAGGGCAGCTGCCCCGTTTGCCCCGCTTTAAAGACGGCTGTGCCTATATACACACTCTCTACAGCCCTTTGCCACACATGCATTACATTACACCACAAACACAACACGACTGAAACCGACCTCTTTACACAATCCCACACCACAATTAGCTCACTCTACACACACGCAATCCCCCAAAAGCAGGCTGCAAACACATGCACAATACTCTTTCCTGGCCCTTTTGTCTCCTGGTATCCCATTTATAGAGACACCAGAGACAAGTTGCAAGCAAACACAGCGCATGGATGTTATTTAATTTGCTTGCGCTGTGCAGAAGAAATACAGGGCCTTTTTCTCATGCTAGAGCTCTTCAGCAGAGCTCTGCGCATGGTCTGCCCTGGAAGAGCATTGAACATACATGCTCACTTTGAGAGGGAGCATACTTGTCATTGGTGATGGCAAAACACCCTCTCTGGTCCCACCCCCTTCTCAGTGGGCCGCTGTGATTAAAAAATGCCCGGGCCAAATTTTTTTTACAGTCTCGCCCTGCTCGTACATGATAGCCAGATTCTCGTAACATTATTTATTTTCCTGAAAGTGGCACTGTCACCATCTGGGGACTTTGCGGAATTTGGAAATACTCCGATTGTGACATGGGGCAGGCAGTGGTGAGCTCTACCTACTTGATCCTGTCCCTTGCGGGTGCCACCATCTTCTCCCTACGGGTCCTCTTCAGCTCCTGTGGAGGATGCTGCAAGAACACAGAATCGTCTATAGATAAAGCCAATTCCCTGCTGCCATCACTGGTGACAGCTGGAGGGATTGATACTTCTAGAAGGCAGTAGTTCTGTCCAGTGTCTAGAAGTGTCAGGCAGAGGAAGAGTACTACCTACTTTGTCTCAGTATATCTCTTGACTGGATTGGAATTTTATTGAAATTCCAACGCAGTCAGTATGAGTATTTTATAAAGATTCTAACTTTATGAAACACTCATTCTTTGTGGGGGGAATATGACAGTGCAGCTTTAACTTCTCTATTTTTATCCTACTAAATCAAGTGTAAGTGCATTTACTGAAGCAGCATGTGACATTTCATCTGCTGGTTTGCCAATGCCCTTTATTTGTTTCATTTCGATTAATTTTACAGATCTCATGTTCACCTACTTGCCTGGGGGCTGTTTCCATTCTATCTTTCTTGCAGTGCTCAGTCATGCCAGACGCCTTGCTTCTATCTTACGTATATCTTCCTCGTGTTATTTTTAAATAGAAACAAAATCTATCATTCCAGTCTGAATCTAGTAACATCCAACAGTTATGTTTAATGCATTCACAACCGAGGGATTTCCTAAAAAAAATATTTTGTTTGTGTCTGTGTTGTGTTTGTGATTTTTCAAGTCAGTGTGTGCACATTATTTTTACTATAAATAAATACATTTGCAGAATAATTAAGTTAAAGATCAGCAAACAATATTTTAAACATAATACACGACATAATTCTCACCTATGAGTTTTGCCTTGATGGGGTAGGTGAGCTTACTCTTTAGTATAAATTTCTCTTTATTGAAATAAATACAAAGTAACGGATTGAAACGGATACAAAGTAACGTGCCTGTAAATGCGCCCTGAACTAACTGTCTACCTTGTAGCAAACTCAACTGCTGCTTCGAGGCAGCCTAATGGTATCCCTCAAGGTTGCATACTAGAACCGGCATAGACATCGTGGGAGCCCAGGTAAGTAAAATAAAAAATAATAAGTCAGAGTAATTGCATCGGCAAGAGCAAGCCCGCAAGCCCCATATTTATGTGACTTTCTACTTTAAGGGAGTAGTCAGTAAATGGGAATGGACTCCACCCACTTTTAGTGGGCGGATCACCCTTTCCCCATTTTCTTTTTCTTTTGTCTATTTTGTTTACCCGGGGTTAAGCCCCTACTACTCCCTGTAACCTCTCTGAGGTTTGGATGTGACTTATCTCACATCCTAAACCTCTTCCTTTTCTTTTGTAAATGCACAGATATACTTTTGTTGTTATCAATTTATATACATATAAAAATTACAATACTTAACAAATGACAAGACATACATAACAGACATAACAATCATTAACAATTATTGGCTGGAATCTGTAGATTGGAAAAAGGGACCCATATCATCAAACATATCAAAAATGAATTAACATTGAGCTTACTATTTAATGACTATTGGTGTAATACTAAAAACCTTGAGTTATTTAAATGTGCATAGGGAATTGGGATAGTGCCAGGGCCAGACTGGGATAAAAATTTGGCCCGGGCATTTTAAGGCAGTGCAGGAAGGGGCGTGTTGTGTCACCATTGGCCCTAGACTGAGCCCAGGCCCTAGGCAGCCACCTATGCTTTATGGGTAACCCAGCTCTGCCTAGGAGGCTATCGTTCCCTGAGCCTCTTCTAATCCTGACCTTCAGATTTTCTGCTTGAAGTTGATGTTTGCCTTATTTTTTAACAAAAGCTGTATGATGGTGTTTCACATCCACTGTCATGTAGAAGGTTCTGTAAACTGTTCTTCTAGTTCAACTGACAGATATGTCAGTTGGAACTTGTACTAGGATGTGACGTCCGCAGCTTGTGCTATCATTGCTTTCCCACTCCCCCAAAACGGGATACCAGGGACAGTATGATGGAGCTCCTGGTATCCAGGTATGCAGGAGGAGAGATATTACAATGGTATGTTTGTGTTAGTATTAGCGTTACTGTTTGTGTGTTACTTAATGTATGTGATAGTATTAGTGTTAGTGAGTGTTAGTATGAATGTTAATGTATGTATGTTAGTATAAGTTTTGGTGTATGTGTGTTACTCAATGTGAGAGTATTATTGTTAGTGTATGTGTGCTAGTTTATGTGTTAGTACGAGAATTAGTGTATGTGTGTTAGTTTGTGTTTTAGCATGAGTGTTTGTGTGTGCGTGTTAGTATGAGTGTTAGTAGATGTGTGTTAGTATGAATGTTAATGTATGTATGTTAGTATACGTTTTGGTGTATGTGCATTAGAATGAATGTTAGTGTATGTGTTACTATGTTTGCTATGATTTTTAGTGTATGTGTGTTACAGAGTTTTAGTACATGTGTGTTATTGTATGTTTGTTAGTATGAGCTTGGTCCTTTCTATTAACATTCTTCCTTTATTTTTTAACCCCTTCAGGACCGCTGACGGTTCAGGACCGTCAGCGGTAAAACGTGCGTTTGGACCGCTGACGGTCCTGAACCGTCATAACGGTTTGGGGCTACTTACCTGATCGCCGTCGGTCCCACGGCGGCGATCAGTGCTCCACCCGGTCCAGGGGGACTGCCTGTCTGCCCGGGCAGTCCCCCCTCGGCAGATCAGGACCCCACGGCCATGTGATCACTCGATCACATGACCGCAATAGGTGTCTGTGTATCTGCCTGCAGGGGGACTGTCTGTGCTGACAGGCAGTCTCCCTGCAAGTGAAAAATCCAAGAAATAAAGTAAAAAAAAAAACAGTGTAAAATCAGTGTAAGAATAAATAAATAATATGTGTATATATATATATGATATATATACATGTATTATATCTATATATAATATATGTATATGTATCATATATATAATGTCATATTAAGTGTATTTTTATATTTATATATACGTATATTAATATAAAAATACACTTATATTTAAATTACACACGAATATATACAATATATATATAATTGCTATATATATGGTATATATATATTATTATAAAATACAAATAATATGTTAATAAAAATAAATAACAAAAAATAAAAATAATTTTTAATAATTATAAAAAATATTTATATATGCAATTTTATTCTAACAGTATTTTGATATATATATATATATATATTTATATCAAAATATACTTAGAATGTAATGATATATATATATCTATGTATAAATAAATAAATAAAAACAATACGAAATATACATATGTCCATATACATAATTACATAAATAATTTCATAAATATACACGTAGACGTCAAATATATAAATATGTATATATATTAAAATTCTACATGTGTATTTATGTAATATTTTTACCTAATTAAGTAATTTTAATGATTGCAATTTGAGGGACCTGCCTGCCAACCCAGGCCGAAAGTCCAGATAATTTAATTTGCTAGCACTGTGTTTAACCCTGTAACTTTCTATGACACCCTAAAACCTGTACATGGGGGTACTGTTTTACTCGGGAGACTTCGCTGAACACAAATATTAGTGTTTCAAAACAGTAAAACATATCACAGCGATGATATTGTCAGTGAAAGTGAAGTTTTTTGCATTTTTCATACACAAACAGCACTTTCACTGAGGATATTATTGCTGTGATACATTTTACTGTTCTGATACACTAATATTTGTGTTCAGCGAAGTCTCCTGAGTATAACAGTACCCCACATGTAGAGGTTTTATAGTGTTTGTGAAAGTTACAGGGTCAAATATAAGGCTTGATTTTACTTTTTTTTTTAATTGAAATTTGTCGGATTGGTTAGGTTGCCTTTGAGAGCGTATGGTAGCCAAGGAATGAGAATTAGCCCCATGATGGCATACCATTTGCAAAAGAAGACAACCCAAGGTATTGCAAATGGGGTATGTTCAGCCTTTTTTAGTAGCCACTTAGTCACAAACACCGGCCAAAGTTAGCGTTTCTTGCATTTTTAACACACAAACAAATATAAATGCTAACTTTGGCCAGTGTTTGTGACTAAGTGGCTACTAAAAAAAACTGGACATACCCAATTTTGAATACCCTGGGTTGTCTACTTTAAAAAAAATATGTACATGTTAGGTGTGTTTCGGGGATTTATGACAGATAACGGTGTTACAAGGTCACTATTGATACATTTAAAATATATATATATTGAAACAGCAATTTCCTACTTGTATTTATAGGCCTATAACTTGCAAAAAAAAGCAATAAAGCATGTAAACACTGGGTGTTTTTAAACTCGGGACAAAATTTTGAATCTATTTAGCAGTTTTTTTCATTAGCTTTTGTAGATAAGTAAAAGATTTTTCAAGTAAAAGTCCAAAAACATGTTTTTTTTTTTTTAATTTTTCACCATATTTTATTATTTTTTTTAAATACAATATTGGACATAATACAAATAATGGTATGTAAAGAAAGCCCCTTTTGTCCTGAAAAAAACAATATATAACTTGTATGGGAACCGTAAATGAGAGAGCGGAAAATTACAGCTAAACACAAACACCACAAAAGTGTTAAAACTGCTCTGGTCCTTAACGTACAAACATCGCAAAAACAGGCCGGTCCTGAAGGGGTTAAAGGAACACCTAAATAATCACCTAAATTACTTTAGCGAAATAAAGCAGTTTTAGTGTATAGATCATTCCCCTGCAATTTCACTGCTTAATTCACTGTCATTTAGGAGTTAACCCCTTAACACCGCAGCCAAATGTACAAGTTGTGAACGAAACAAAACGTAAACAAAACCTGGCATTTGCGCTATATGTCTGTCCAACCGTAATTCACCTCTTTCATATTAAATGCACCCCCCCTTATTATATATCATTTTATTCAGGGGAAACAGGGCTTTCATTTAATATCAAATATTTAGCTATGAAACATAATTTAATATGAAAAAAATGGGAGAAAATAAGATTTTTTTTGATTTTTTTCGTTCTACATGACATTTTAACTGTTAATGTCATAATACTGTTTGCTTTTACTGCAATAAAATACACATATTTGTATTCAGCAAAGTCTCACGTGTAAAACAGTACCCCCTATGTACAGGTTTTATGGTGTTTTGGGAAGTTACAGGGTCAAATATAGCGTGTTACATTTGAAATTGAAATTCGCCAGATTGGTTACGTTGCCTTTGAGACTGTATAGTAGCCCAGGAAATAAATTTACACCCATAATGGCATACCATTTGCAATAGTAGACGACCCAAGGTATTGCAAATAAGCGATGTCCAGTCTTTTTTAGTAGCCATTTGGTCACAAACACTGGCCAAAGTTAGCGTTCGTATTTGTTTGTGTGTGAAAAATGCAAAAAACGCCAATTTTGGCCAGTGTTTGTGACTAAGTGGCTACTAAAAAAGACTGGACATACCCCATTTGCAATACCTTTGGTTGTCTACTATTGCAAATGGTATGCCATCATAGGGGTAATTTTCATTCTTGGGCTACCATAGGGTCATAAAGGCAACGTAAGCAATCTGGCGAATTTTAATGTGAAAAAAATTAAACACAAGCATTATATTTGACGCTGTAATTTTTGAAAACACCATAAAACCTGTACATGAGGGGTACTGTTGTACTCAGGAGACTTCGCTGAACACAAATATTTGTGTTTCAAAACAGTAAAAAGTATTGCAGCAATAATATCGTCCCTGTAAGTGCTGTTTGTGCGTGAAAAATGCAAAAAACGTCACTTTTACTGGCGATATCATGGTTGTAATACATTTTACTGTTTTGAAACACTAATATTTGTGTTCAGCGAAGTCTCCCGAGTAAAACAGTACCCCCCATGTACAGGTTTTATGGTGTCTTGGAAAGTTATAGGGTTAAATATAGTGCTAGCAAATTAAATTCCCTATACTTTCGGCATGGGTGGTCAGGCAGGTCCCGCTAATTGTAATTAATTAGGATACCTAATTATGTAAAATTATTACATAAATATATGTGTAGAATTAATATATGTATATATATACATATGTGTATATATACGTATATATATATATATTTTTTTTTAAATATTTTTATTTATATATAGGTATATATATAGTGATATATACGTATATATTTATGTATATAGATATATATATTATTTCGTTCTACGTGTATTTTGATATAAATATATATATATTAATATCACAATACAGTTAGAACGAAATAAAACACATCTATATATTTTTTAATATTTTATTTTTAATTATTTATTTTATTTTATTTTTTTACGTATTTACATATTTATTTTTTTTATATTATTTATAAATATATATATAACAATAATTATATATATATTTAATCAGTATCAGTCTACGTGTAATTTGATATTAATATATATATATATATATATATATATTAATATTTAAATACACGTCGTGTATGTGTAAATGTGTGTGTATGTGTATATATATATATATATATACTTAGATCATATATATATAATATATATGATCTAAGTATATTTTATTTGTAACTGTCATTTTTTTTATTTCTTTTTTTAACTAATATTTTATTTTTTTTACAGGACAGGGGGCAGAGACAGTGTCAGCCAGTGATGTCACATCACTGGCTGACACACAGGATCAGTGATCACAGTGACTGCCTGTCACTGTGATCACCTCCTGCAGATTGGGTAATTGACCACAGGGGGGAGTGCCTGGGTGGTACAAGCACTCCCCCCTTCCAATCTGCAGGGGGATCACTGTGCCAGTTACATGTGTCAGCCAATAGGCTGACACATGTAACACTGATCGCAGTGACAGGCTGTCACTGCGATCAGAGCGCTCTGAGATCGCAGTGACAGCCTGTCACTGCGATCTCAGACCTAGCAGATCGCGGTCACTGACCCCAGGGGGACTGCCTGGGGGGCCAGGTAAGTCCCCCGACCGCGATCTGCAGAAGGGGAAAGCCGCCGGCCGCATGTGTCAGCCGATTTGAAATCGGCTGACACATGCTTAATACTGGTCGCAGTGACAGCCTGTCACTGCGATCAGAGACTGCAGATCGCGGTCACCGGCCACAGGGGGGGTTGCCTGGGGGGCCAGGCATCCCCCCCGACCGCGATCTGCAGCGGGCGATTAGCGCCGGCCACGTGGGCGGCCATTATGGCGAGGACGTACTATTACGCCCGCCGGCGTTTAGAGCCGGTTCCTGCAGGGCGTAATAGTACGTCCTCCGGATTTAAGGGGTTAAATCATGTTGTTTCTGTTTATGCAGCCCTAGCCACACCTCCCCTGGCTATGATTGACAGAGCCTGCATGAAAAAAAAACTGGTTTTACTTTCAAACAGATGTAATTTACCTTAAATAATTGTATCTCAATCTCTAAATTGAACTTTAATCACATACAGGAGGCTCTTGCCGGGTCTAGCAAGCTATTAACATAGCAGGGGATAAGGAAATCTTAATTAAACAGAACTTGCAATAAAGAAAGCCTAAATAGGGCTCTCTTTACAGGAAGTGTTTATGGAAGGCTGTGCAAGTCACATGCAGGGAGGTGTGACTAGGGTTCATAAACAAAGAGATTTAACTCCTAAATGGCAGAGGATTGAGCAGTGAGGCTGCAGGGGCATGTTCTATACACCAAAACTGCTTCATTAAGCTAAAGTTGTTCAGGTGACTACAGTGTCCCTTTAACCCCTTAAGGACACATGACATGTGTGACATGTCATGAATCCCTTTTTTCCACAAGTTTGGTCCTTAAGGGGTTAAGAGAAAAAACATGAATTAATCCCATTAATAGTTTTGCTTCACTTCTTGCAAATTCTGTGATGTATCCAGCATTAACAAATGGTAGAGCCAACAGCAAAATGACATTAAACAAACCTGTGCTGTATGTGTAAAAAGAAGGGCTCACTCCCTAACATGCAGTTGATTTTCCAGTCCAACACATATACTAGATGTAACCTGTTAGAGCAGAAGCTAATTAGACCAGATTTTTTAAAGGGTCACCAAAGGGAGTTCCACCTCTCTCCCGTCCCGGAGGCTCGGTACATGCATACCTTTAAAGGTGCTTCCCTTTAGTTGTAAAATATGGCGTATACTGCGCCCAAAAATTATACGTACATACACCTCTGCGAGGAAAAGTGGGTAAAATACCTCGGAATAATAAAACAGAAAAAAATAATAGTGCAATACAGTATATAACAGTGCAAATTTTTGTGCTAGGTAACTGTAAGAAAAACACTCACATACGGTAGAGCTATATAAGAGCTCTACTTTTTTCAGCGTGGACGGTATAATCCCTGTCTAAGGATACAGGATGGTAAACGATGGTATTGGTCTTCCAAATGCACAATGGGGATGAAAGAGAAAAAAACGCTCTGATGGTGTAGTAAGTACTATAAAATCAGGGTAATAGGATAAAGTAATGTACTTACAATTTGTAGAGCAAGGACCTGCTCTAGTTATCACAGCATGGGTGGTACTATCCCCACCTAAGGATATGATGGCACCAGGTAGTTAGCAGGACATAAAAAAGTAATAGTTAAAATAATAAAAGGTAGATGTCTAAATGAATTAAAATAGACTATTTATTATAAAATATCACATATATAAATATAGGTACAAGTGTCCAAAAGAAGGGGGTCCCACTTGACGCGTTTCGCCTCTCCAGAGGCTTTATCAAAAGTGTGGGGTGGTTCCTCAATGTCCTGTATATGTATGGGCGAGTTGATTGCAGAACGCTACCTGGTGAGTCTTTCTTCCGGTTTCGTGATGCGTACCGGAAATGATGTGGCAGAAGGGGAGGCGATCAGTGAGTGCTGGCCTCGATTTGCGTTTCGCTGTGGACCGCACGCGTCATACCCGGAAGTGACGCGGCATATTCAAAGTCTTTGCGGTCACATGTCCTCTGTTTGGAACGCACGCATCGAAAATGGCGTGCGTTGCGTTCCAAATGTAAAAAAACCTATATCTCTCATATAAAAACATAGGGAGATAATACAAGAAAGCAAAATAAGTGTAAATAGGCTAACCTTTGTTATAGTATAACATGGAGATGGTATAAAACATCATATAAAAACATGATCTGGGGAGAGTAACATATACACAGGGCCGGACTGGCCCACCGGGATACCGGGAAATTTCCCGGTGGGCCGCGGCACCTGGGGGGCTGGAGAGTGAGAGGGAGCCCTGCTGTCTAATAAAATCGCGGCCGCCGGCCGCATGTCAGTGCCGCCGGGTGGCCGGTCCGGCGGCACACTCTGAGGGTGTATACTCACCTTGCGGCCGGCAGCCCCATCTCCTGTGCTGACAGCTATGCTGCTGTCAGTATCAGTGAGTGTGCCGGGCGGCCGCCTAAGCGATGCAGCAGCACACTCACTGATACTGACAGCAGCATAGCTGTCAGCACAGGAGGACTGAGGGAGGGGGCGGAGCTAACTACCAAGCTCCCTCGCGGTTCCCATAATTCCCAGCATCTACACATCATAGAGTAGGGATTACTCTATGATCTGAGATGCTGGGAATTATGGGAACCGGGGGGGAGCATGATAGTTAGCTCCGCCCCCTCCCTCAGTCCTCCTGTAGCAGCAGCAGGTACAGAGAAAAATAGGGGACAAATAGAGGGGAAGGGGGGACAAATAGAGGGGGAGGGGGGGACAAATAGAGGGGAAGTGGAGGACAAAAAGAGGGGAAGGGGGACAAATAGAGGGGTAATAGAAACACTGGGGAAGGGGGGACACAGAGACTGAGGGGTAATAGAGAGACAGGGGATGGGGGGGACAAAGAGAGGGGTAATAGAGAGACACCAGGGAAGGGAGGGGCAAAGAGACAGAAGGGTAATAGAGAGACAGGGGATGGGGGGACAAAGAGAGGGGTAATAGAGAGACACCAGGGAAGGGGGGGCAAAGAGACAGAAGGGTAATAGAGAGACAGGGGATGGGGGGACAAAGAGAGGGGTAATAGAGAGACACCAGGGAAGGGGGGGGGGACAAAGAGACAGAGGGGTAATAGAGAGACACCAGGGAAGGGGGGGGGACAAAGAGACAGAGGGGTAATAGAGAGACAGGGGATGGGGGGGCAAAGAGATGGGGTAATAGAGAGGCACCAGGGAAGGGGGGGGGCAAAGAGACAGAAGGGTAATAGAGAGACAGGGGATGGGGGGACAAAGAGAGGGGTAATAGAGAGACACCAGGGAAGGGGGGGGGACAAAGAGACAGAGGGGTAATAGAGAGACAGGGGATGGGGGGGCAAAGAGATGGGGTAATAAAGAGACACCAGGGAAGGGGGGGCAAAGAGACAGAGGGGTAATAGAGAGACAGGGGATGGGGGGACAAAGAGAGGGGTAATAGAGAGACACCAGGGAAGGGGGGGGGGACAAAGGGACAGAGGGGTAATAGAGAGACAGGGAATGGGGGGGACAAAGAGAGGGGTAATAGAGAGACACCAGGGAAGGGGGGGACAAAGAGACAGAGGGGTAATAGAGAGACAGGGGATGGGGAAATAAAGAGAGGGTTAATAGAGAGACACCAGGGAAGGGGGGGACAAAGAGACAGAGGGGTAATAGAGAGACATAGGGGTTGGGGGGACAAAGAGATGGGTAATAGAGAGACACAGGAGAAGGGTGGACACAGAGACAGGTGGGGTAATAGAGAGACACCAGGGAAGGGGGACAAAGAGACAGAGGGGTAATAGAGAGACACAGGGGATGGGGGTACAAAGAGACAGAGGGGTAAGAGAGAGACACAGGGAGGAGATGGGGAAGAGAGACTCAGGGAGGAGATGGGGAAGAGAGACTCAGGGAGGAGAGGGGGAAGAGAGACAGGGAGGAGAGGGAAGAAAGAGACACAGACGGTTTGTTGGCTGGGGCTAAGAACAACACAAAAGGGGCTAGGGAAAGAGAAAAACAGAGGCTGGAGAAAGGTAAAAAGAAACACACAGGGACTGGGATGAAGTAAAAGATGCACAAGGGTCGCTGTAAGAGAAAAAAAGGAGACAATTGGAGACAAGATACACTAAACGAGGTAAAGGTAATAGACGTAAATTGATGTGATCCTGACAGTAATACACACACACACACATATATATATATATATATATATATATATATTGATGTATGTATTAGTAACATATATTTATGCCTATAATATTTACACATATAGTAATATACATTTATATATGCATAATACACACATAAATGTCATTAATATATATATATATATATATACATATATATATATATATATATATATATATACATGTAATGAGCACGTATTGGCCCTGTCTTGTTGCTAGTTGCATACTCATGCACCATAACATAATTAACCCCTTAAGGACACATGACATGTGTGACATGTCATGATTGCCTTTTATTCCAGAAGTTTGGTCCTTAAGGGGTTAAAGTGAAGAGCGCACCCATAGAACTTCAAAATAAACAAGCTAACTTCATTTTTGTTTAGTTGTGCAATTGCAGACATTCAGCATTTCAGTATCATTACTAAAATGTCCTTAATAGGCCAAAGTAGTTGTACTGAAACATTGATTACATGCAAATGTACGTCTACTTAAAATAAAGGCGCTCTTTTGTTTATTTTGAAGCCCTATATGCGTTCCTTCGTTGGAGTAAGAGTTTTCAATCTCAAGTTATTTTTTCACCCTCTATATCAGCACACTATGCTGGCGCAACGCATTATTGGGCTGGTATAGAATTTTTTTCCAGGGCTGCTTTTAGTTTCCAGTCCGGCCCTGCATATACACAGTAATCATAACACATATCTAGAATGTCTATTGGTATATCTAGCCTTATACAGTATATAGGCTATAAGTAAGATAGAGATATGTACAATAAAATATAGCATTATATCTGATATCCTTAAAACAGGGGGACAATCTAGCAGCAGATATACAGTGCAAATAAACATGGTGGGTATATTGTGATAAGAGAGATGGGGATACATTGCACAAAGGAGAAGGGGAGGTTTAACCCTAAGGTTATGGAAAGAATATAAAAATGGAAATATGGATATGAAAATAATAATGTTAATAATATGGATAAAAGGGGAATAATTAATATAGTAACAGACTTTTGGAAAAAAGGTAAAAAATATATATATATTTAATAAAATTGTATAAAATAGAAAATGTAAAAAGAAGTTATAAAAAGTTATATAAATCGAAATCAATATTTAATCCTTTAGGGTGCAGGGTATCTAAATAGTATACCCATTTCATCTCTGTCTTTCCAATCTGTTTAATGATATCACCACCTCTCCAGTGTTTATTGACAGTTGCAATGCCCGTGAAAGTAAGCAGTTTAGGGTTATTATTGTGCATGCAAAAGTGAGAAGAAACAGCGTGGTTGGCAAAGCCCTTTTCTATATTTCGGCAATGCTCTGCTATTCTGACTTTAAGAGGTCTGATAGTTCTACCGATATATTGAAGCCCACATGGGCATTCTAACAAATAAATTAAATTTTTGCTATTGCAGGTAATAATGTTTTTAATATTGTAAATTTTTCCAGTGTTGCTGGATTTAAAATCGGTAGTTACTTTAGATGTTAATTTGTTTTTTTTGCATGCAATACAACAATTACATTTAAAAAACATTTTTTGTTGTCATGAAGTTATCTGTTTTCTTTGTGTCTGTTTTTGTAAAATTTTTTGTAATGTGCATCTTTAGATTGGGGGCACCTCTAAAAATTATTTTCGGTTTGTCAGGTATAATTTTACTTAATACCTCATCTTCTTTTAAAAGGTGCCAGTGTTTGTTTAAAATATATCTAAGTTGTTTGTTTTTATTGTTAAAATCCATTACAATAGGTAGTGTAAAATCTTGTTTGGCTTCTTTCTTCTTTTTGTGCACCAATTCTTTCCTATTTAAAACCAAAGTCTCCTTAATAGTCTCTTCTACTTTAATATCCTTATAACCTTTTTGTATGAATCTTTTCTTTAGCTCGTATGCCTGTTTATTAAAGATCGGAGTCTCAGAGCAGTTCCTTCTGAGTCTTAACATTTGGCTCTTAGGTATGTTATCGAGCCAGACTTTATTGTGGCAGCTATTGGTCTTTATATAGTTATTGACATGAACATCCTTGAAATGGGTTTTAGTATGTATTTCATTATTTTTAATATATATGTCTAGGTCAAGATAGGTCACTGTTGAGGTGCTAATGTTAGCTGTTAGAGTGATGCCCTCGTTGTTGGTGTTAAGGAAGGATATGAACTCATGTGTTGAGGACACAGGGCCTTTCCATATGAAGAGGAGATCGTCAATATATCTCACATAGGCTACCAGGCTATCCACCCAGCCATGCCCACTCCAGACCATGCGGTCTTCCCAATCGGCCATGTAGAGGTTGGCATAGCTGGGTGCAAACCTGGTACCCATAGCTGTGCCAGTATTTTGTAGGTAGAAACCATCCTTAAACCAAAAGAAATTGTTTTTCAAAATCAGGTCTATCCCCTCTATTACAAAGTCTATCTGTTCTTGAGGCATATGGTTATCCTTTTCTAGTATTGTTCTCACTGCATTACATCCTTTGTCATGTTGAATGATTGTATAGAGTGATTTAACGTCACAAGTCATTAGAGTGTAATCTTCTTGCCATGTTATTGCTTCTAGTTTCTTAATAAGGTCAATCGTGTCTTTCAAATAGGACTTGGTTTTGACAACATAAGGCTGTAGCATAATGTCAATATATTCAGACAAGTTGGAAAGCGGTGATCCTATACCTGACACAATAGGACGACCCGGGGGGTTGTTAAGATCTTTATGGATTTTGGGTAAAAAATATATGACTGGAATTTTTGGATGTGTTATGTAGATGTATTTGTATTCTTTGTCATCTATTATGCCACAGTCTTTTCCTCTATCTAGATAGGTTTTTAGTTTATTCTTGATATCAATAATGGGGTTGTTTTTTAATATAGTGTACGTGGATGTGTCATTCAGTTGGTTGTAGGCCTCGGCTTCGTATTTTTCACTTGATAAGATTACAAGTCCTCCGCCTTTATCCGCGGGCTTGATTACTATCGATGGATCGTTGTAGAGGTCTTTTAGTATTTGTCTCTCTTTTTTATTTATGTTGGCTCTATCGTTTGTTTTGCTGTTCAAAGTTTTTAGGTCTTTACATACTTTTATTTCAAACATCTCTAAAGCGCTAGATTTGCAATGAGCTGGATAAAAGGTAGATTTATTCTTTAAAAAACTTTTTATGTAAGTGGTCTTGTTGACATTACTATTTGTATTAGTGGTGTTAGTGTCGTTTTTGCCCATATAAAAACGTTTTAAGGTGGCATTTCTAACGAACTTATTAATATCGATAAATGCCAGAAAGGGATCATACTTTTTGGTTGGGGCAAACTTTAGACCTTGTTTCAATATATTCATTTGAGTGTTGTTCAGAGGTTTTCCTGATAAGTTGAAAATACCAGTAGGACTTTTGTTACTATCGTTGTCTAAAATAACTCTATTCTTCCTTTTTTGTTCTCTTCTACCAGATCGTCTTCCTCTAAGTCTCGTTTGCGGCTTTTGATGGGTGTGATGTTTAAACGATTTGTGTGTTTCTCTCTGTTTGTGCGGATTTCTAAAAAAGAAGTCTCATCAAATGGTTCGCAGAATGAGAGTGCATGGTATCTGTTGTTTTTTATATCATCTATTGGTGAACTTGGTTTAACTTCTTCGTGCCTGTGGTGTGTTCTAGTGGTAACTCTTTCCCATGAGTTCTTTCTTTCTCTGGGTTTAAATTTGGGTGAATCGGGTATGTAAGTGAATTTGTGTGTTTTGGGTCTCACTATTAAGGGTGATTCGTCTGTGCTATGTTTGTAGTTGTGATATCTGTTATGGTCTCTTCTGTTAGTGATTGGGTGTGCAGAGGCCATACTTAACTTGGTCTCAAAAGGTTTTTTTAGAGGTTTCTCTTCATGATTGGTCCGTGGTCTGTAGTTTCTATTTGGTGGCTCTGTGAATTTTTTCGGTGATCTGTATCTTTGGTGTGTTTTGTATTGGGGAAAGTGTTGTTTTTGGTAGTCATTACTCTGCAGTCTTCTTTGTCTAAAGTAGTTTCTATTTGGAGCCGTATATGTGTTTTTTGTGTGACCATCATCATTTCTCCATTTGTTTGGGGGTTGTGTCTTTCTCGTGTTATAAGTGCGTACTTGGTTGTGTGCATAATCATATTTGTCTCTATTGAATTTGTTGATTTTGATATTTTTAGTGTCATGCTCTATTTTTTCTACATTCTTTTTGATTTTCAAAGTGGAATTGAAAAATTCTTCCGTGTCGGCAAAAGGTATGAGTTGCTCCCTGAGAGCATTGATTTTTTTGTCTAAAGTTATGAGTCTTTCTTTTTTCACCTTAATTAGACTCTTCATTAAACCGAAAGTGCAAAATTCTAAATGGTTAAACCATTCATTCATAAAATTAGTATTGTCAGTGTCTGATGTTGGCATTTTAAAGAGTCTTAGACCTCTAGGGGTAATTTTTTCATCAACGTATTTTGTTAATGTTGCTATTTCCCATCTAAGTTTCATTTCTTTAGTAAGTGAAAATTCAAGTTCTTTAAGAAGTTCTTGGAGGTTATCAAATATAATTAAGGGTTCATTTATATTAACTTCCTCTGTATTTTTTAATTCATTAAAAACTTCTTCGATATCTATGGTGTAATTATCACGATATTCAAATAGTGTCATGTCGATGAAGGTATAGGGCTGCCTATGTGGGAATACAAAGTGTGAAGAAAAAACAGGGTGTATAGGCGCTCGCTATAACATAAAATAACAATAGGGGCTGCTGTATACAATACAAGGATTCCCAAACCTTGTGTATGGGTGAAACAGAAGATGTAAAATATGGCGTATACTGCGCCCAAAAATTATACGTACATACACCTCTGCGAGGAAAAGTGGGTAAAATACCTCGGAATAATAAAACAGAAAAAAATAATAGTGCAATACAGTATATAACAGTGCAAATTTTTGTGCTAGGTAACTGTAAGAAAAACACTCACATACGGTAGAGCTATATAAGAGCTCTACTTTTTTCAGCGTGGACGGTATAATCCCCGTCTAAGGATACAGGATGGTAAACGATGGTATTGGTCTTCCAAATGCACAATGGGGATGAAAGAGAAAAAAACGCTCTGATGGTGTAGTAAGTACTATAAAATCAGGGTAATAGGATAAAGTAATGTACTTACAATTTGTAGAGCAAGGACCTGCTCTAGTTATCACAGCATGGGTGGTACTATCCCCACCTAAGGATATGATGGCACCAGGTAGTTAGCAGGACATAAAAAAGTAATAGTTAAAATAATAAAAGGTAGATGTCTAAATGAATTAAAATAGACTATTTATTATAAAATATCACATATATAAATATAGGTACAAGTGTCCAAAAGAAGGGGGTCCCACTTGACGCGTTTCGCCTCTCCAGAGGCTTTATCAAAAGTGTGGGGTGGTTCCTCAATGTCCTGTATATGTATGGGCGAGTTGATTGCAGAACGCTACCTGGTGAGTCTATTTTACATCTTCTGTTTCACCCATACACAAGGTTTGGGAATCCTTGTATTGTATACAGCAGCCCCTATTGTTATTTTATGTTATAGCGAGCGCCTATACACCCTGTTTTTGCTTCCCTTTAGTGACTAGGTCTGACTTACCCTCCCCTGAAGTAGATGACATTGGTATTTTTAACTCTCTTTCCTCGAGGGCAGAGGAAACTGTTAAACAAGTTGTTTTTTAACAAACAGGTTTTTTAGGTTTTGTAATAGAAACATGGCAGACATCTATGCATTCTGCTGCCCATATAAATAAAACATTCACAGTCAGGAGTATATTGGTGAGTATTTAGGTAAGTCGTGTACATGACCAGTAACTTAAGTGCTCTCTGACGCTTGTTCCTAGACAAGAAAAGTCACTATTACTTACAATAATTTGTTGTTTCAGTTTGAGAAGAACAGTACAGAATAAATACTTTTTAATGTGACTCATTTGTCCTATTATTATTTGTCATATATCTGTCTTATTTTGGCAGCCTCTTTATATGCATTTTTATATGCATTGCATTTTATAGACAAATTATAGTTACTAGCACTGAGCCACCACTGGACCCCAGGGAAAGTCACCCTCCTACACCTAAATTATAGGAAACTGGAGGGTGACTTAAATATTATGTGTGTGTTTGTTTGTATGTATGTATGTATGTGTCTGTGTCTATCTGTCTGTGTGTATGCCTGTCTGTTTGTATGTATGTATGTGTCTTTGTATGTATGTGTTGTGTGTGTGTGTGTGTCTGTGTCTGTATGTATATGTGCCTGTCTGTTTGTATGCATGTGTCTTTGTATGTATTTGTGTGTCTGTCTGTGTCTGTGTGACTGTCTGTTTGAGGGGGGGTCCCATGGATCAGTTTCGCACCGGGACCCCATGGGTTGTGTTTACACCACTGGTTACTTTAATGATTAATGAAGCAGTTTTGGTGTATAGATCGTGCCCCTACAGTCTCACTGCTCAATACCTGGCCATTAAGGAGTTAAATCACTTTGCTTATGCTGCCCTAGTCACATCTCCTAAGCACTTCCTGTAAATAGACATCGAATGTTTAAACTTCCTTTATTGCGCAGTTCGTTTCTTCTATAATTTCTTATCTACTGCTCAGTTAATAGCTTGCTAGAGACTACATGTAAAACCATGTTCATGTTATACCATGACTCACAATTTCAGCAACAGATAAACTAGTCATAATGCAATTTATTTCCCTCTTACATCTCAGCAACTGTCTGATGAAACTTTATTGAACAAAATCTTGCATCAAGGACTCATTTAGCCAAGACTGTCTTGCAACATGTAACATTGTAAGAATTGTGATTGCTTCTTCTCTGGAGACAGTTGTGGTTCCAGCTGTACTTCAGGAAGGTATTTTGGCTCTGTTACAAAACAATCAACAAGACATTGTCCTTCTGAAATAAAAAGTCAAGTTATGTGGTAAGATTTTGACAGTCACGTTGTGACTTGTTGACATATGCCATTGTTGCATTTAAAAAGCTGAAATGTTGCCAAGAGGTATAATACACACCTCAGAGTGTTTCCCACAGAATATCTTAATATCACTTATTCAGCTCAAAATGTAACTATTCATCATTGGTGCACATTCAAAATGCGGGAAATCTACAACCTACAAGAAGAATTTTCACAAGTCTTGTTCTTTCTATAGATATGGTATTGGATACCGCAAGACAATTCTCATCAAGAGAACTAACTGCTTTCTTGACAAGTCATGGTTATGCATAAAATATGTGCACCTTGCCATACACCATCTAACAAGCAAGTTGAAAGATTTATGGCCACACTGAAAATAGCATCACATGTATATAGATATTGTAAGGAAAAATCCATAAAATATCATTTTTATTGAGCAGTGAAACATGAAGAAGCATATACATTATATATTAAAGTAAATCTTGACACAATTTCAATATACGTAGGCCCATAAAACTACATCCAATAAAATGTCTACTCTAACATATTCTACTGGGGCAAATGCATGATAGCTCAGAGCATGTTATTTGAAAGTGTTACTAACTAATAAAACAACACAATGACGAAGAAAGTGAAATGATTCTCAGTATGGGTTTCGAAGGGGACCTAGGCACCCATAACGTAATATATTGGAGAACAAATGCAAGTACTATAGCAATTAAATCATTCCAGATCTCTACTTGCCCTGATGTCCACTCATTGGTGAAATAAAGGGATGTATGTTGTTAACCTCCCTGGAGAGAACATTAATTGTACTCCACACAGTGGTGGATTGCATATTCAGACCCACAGTAGTCTCTATGGCAGTAAGGAGCCTGCCACTACTCCATCAATATGCAATTGGAAAACATATAAATTATTGACTGAGTTGCTGCAAAGTAAAACAGTAACATGTGTCATTTATTGTTTACACCCCAAACTGGAGCAGGTGGGTTGTAATAAAAAATGTAAGGTTGTGCACCTCAAACATGAAATAATGTATACCCTTAACTGCAATCTTTATTTGAAGCTTAACCCAACGAATGGACTATTAAGTCTACAGCAGTGGTTCCCAAACCAGTCCTTGTGGAACCCCTACCAGTCCAGGATTTAGGGATCACTCTGTTGTGTTCAAGGTGTTTTTTTTCTTTTTTTTCTAAAAACACCTTAGATACAACTGGGTAATCCCTGAATCCTGGACTGGTAGGGGTTCCACGAGGACTGGGTTGGAAACCTCTGGTCTACAGTAATATTATCCAAAGCAGTAGATGGCTTCACAAGGAAGAATAACTCCTGTGTCAGGAACCAAGACTGTGAGCAAAAATAAATGTATGAAATCATGGAGACTCTGTAATCTAACTGGCCCTAATGGGACATGAACTGCTGTGTCCAATTCTCCAGTGCTCTGTATTTAGGAATCATTATGCCACTATGGAACATGCTTTAGTGGGATGATTGCAGCAATGTTTATTTGAAGTGTGCTAAGAATGTACCTGCTTTGGTCACCATAAGTGTTAATTTCGTATAGCCCCTTTAGGGGCTGCCTTTCCGACGGTCTGTGCTAGACAGCATCCTCGCATAGAACCAATCTTGTGCATAACCTCCTTATTTAAAGGAGTTTTCTGTTTCTTAGTGCCTTTGCATACTAGTTATAGGTTTATTACTGGTTGTTTTAATTTGGCTTTGGCCTTGACTACATTGCCCTCTGGTTTCCTGACTGTTTGCGTACTGGACTCTGAAATTGCCTTTTAATTTGGATAATCTACTTCCTGCACTCTGTTGCCATATAAGCCCCGATCTTCTCCTGCAATATCTGCAGAGCTCAGTGGAGAGCCGCACACCTGGGATTCCTGGGACCCCAAGAATTCCAAAGAAGCAGCAAGACTCCCTCTGCTTCTTCTCAGATTAGAGCTGAGATATAACACCACTGACTATTTATATTGACTTTTTACCAGGATTCCATACATACAATTAGCTATGTTCTATCTATCTTCTGAGTACTTTCCCTGTTTATTAATATGGACCAGGTTTATAATAAAATGACCTCATTAATTCTAAAAGACTTGCCAATATCCCATGCACAGAGGCTCTTACCAGAGCTCCTAAAACACACTGTGACACCCTCAAAAATGCTGATAAAAAATGGAATTGGGAGCACACCCAAAATATGCATTTCCAAGCAGTGGTGCTGCTGTAAAGACCAAAACATATACAAACACACACACACACACACACACAAACAAAAATACAGCTTTACATTTAACAAGGCTACTTAAAATCACCTATCTTAGCATATAAATATGGGGATCCAGTTCCACCATATTGCCATATTGTACTACGCCCACCTCTACGTCACAGTACCCCAATATCAGTGGGTCTCACACTAATTTTAACATGGGAGATGTTAAAATTGTTTGTGTGTGCGCTGTTCCTTTAACTGTATTTTGTATATGTTTTGGTCGTTACAGCAGCACCACTGCTTGTATATGCATGTTCTAGGTGTGCCCCCAATTCCCATTTTGTTCTATGTAGATTTGTAATCCAGACCAGATTCCTATTGGGCTGAGCACCCCACCCATCCACTATGGGTGCCCCTTTGAAAGTGACCACAGGAAAGCTTAAATTGAGGAGTCTCTTGAAGTGATTTATGTTGCAAGTAAATATTGCAAGTTAGCATGTAAATCTCTGATGTTAAAATTAGTGTAGGGCCCACCAATATTGAGGTACTGTGACGTAGTGGTGGGATTAACACGATATGGCCATATGGTGGAACTGAATCCCCATATTTATTTGCTAAGATAGGTGATTTTAAGTAGCCTTGTTAAATGTAAATCTGTATTTTTGTTTGTGTGTACGCTGTTCTTTTAACTGTACTCTCAAAAATGCTGGCAGGTTAGCCTCTTGAGAGTAGCACCTCGAAGAAACAGTGAATCAAACTGACAATCACCATTGGACAATGAATCTTCTTAACATCGAGTTATTCTGGTGGCTTTGGTTGCCACCATCCAGAACTTTGTGGCTTTAGCTTAAGTCAGCAGCAAGTGGGTTGACTAAATCATGACATGATAGATTGACCGTACCTTCTCTACTACAGTCACTGTCTCGGGATACACATGGTTTTATAATCAATTTAAGGTGCAGGGACATTGCTGCCTGCTTCTACATTTTCCTTTGAATGCATGTGTGTGCAGTAATACATAATATTTCATGATAGGAGCCAGAAGCCAGAAGCTTAGCACATGTTCACACAGCTTGACAGCCAATTCCAACCTCAGAACATCCATTATTATTTTTTACCTTCTAGACCTCGCATCTCTTCAAACAGGTCTCTTTGGGGGTTTATTATGAATGCTGGTGGACTTATCAAAACAAACTAAGCAGCTGATCATGTTTTATGAGCCCTAAGTTGAATGATAGGTCAAGCAGTGGCATGACTAGGGCGGTCAGACCACACCAGGTGACCACATCAGAGGGGGTGACACCAGGTGCAGTTCTTTAGCCTCCTGCCCAATCGTTCTCTCCCTGTCCAGTCAGCTCTGTGAGTTTTGGCTGTAAGCCACAGGGAGAGCACAACAAACCTGTAAAGGGGAGAGTGGGGTCTACAGAGCTCCTGGTGTCACTCTCCGCCGGTTACAGACCTGGAGTAATGGGCTCACAAATCTGGACCTTAGAGCCTTGCCATGGGTTATCATGGTAATGTTCTGATACTATGAGTCTGGATCTCGCAAGAGCTATTACACCAGGTCTGCAGCAATACTAGATGCACACCAATAGCTCTCCGAACTGCACCACCAGGGATAGGTATGTACTCCATCTCAGGCCCAAAGGAACAAGAGGGAGGGGGGAATAAACATTCTTTTTTTTTTAATGGTAATAAAAAAATAAATGCTCCAACAAAGTCCAATCCCACACATATTAGCTATGACTTAGACTGGAGGCTAGCTTTGTAATTTCTAATAAAGCACATGATCATCTGGTCAGGAAGCCACATCACTGTTTGGTTAGGAGGCATATGTGAGTGTGATCACAAGGCTGCTTTACTCAACAAAATTATCAAGGTTTGGGTCTTAAAAACTGATTCTGTGTGCGCTATAGAAGCAAGCTATCCTTTTTGAATGCATACTGTGCATAGTTAGGCACACATTCATATTGCATAAAAGTCAATGGTAAGGGATCAACATGTATCCTCTAGTGTGTCTTTTACTGCAACTGTAGGAAGAGAGTGCGTTTTTCTGATGTAATGGCCTGTACAGGTCCAGCTGGGCTTGACAATGGTCCTATTTGGTATTGGAACTCTGTGTGGTCCACATTGGTGGAATAAAGTTCTACTTGTTATCTCTTCTGCTGTGTGAGTCTTTTACTTGTTTTGTGCATTCGGAGGAATACTGAGGGTGCCTCCAGACATCACAACTTGAGCTATTTGCTATAGAACGCTATCTCTCTCACCCACACTACTGGACACTAGTCCCCATAGTAGACCTTAAGTTCAAAGTTTCACCACTTGGACACATACAATTTTTTTTTCAGCACTTTATATTGAGTTTTTTTTATTAGTTTTGAATTAGTTGATAAGCTCATAAGCTTCTATGCTATGATGATTTTGGCTTTTGTAGTGCCCATAAAATATATATAATATGTGCTGCAAAACATCTATTTCAGATACAAGGATTTTCTTTGTATATAGATCACAGGTGGCTACCTGTGGCATCCCATCCGGAAAGCAAACCATTTGTCTTATCAAGATCTTCTGGTTCTACTTCACTATATCTCCCAAGGACGCACTGTTTGTAACTACTTAAAGGAACACTATAATCACCTAAATTACTTTAGCTAAATAAAGCAGTTTTAGTGTATAGATCATTCCCCTGCAATTTCACTGCTCAATTCACTGTCATTTAGGAGGTTAATCACTTTGTTTCTGTTTATGCAGCCCTAGCCACACATCCCCTGGCTATGATTGACAGAGTCTGCATGAAAAAAAACTGGTTTCACTTTCAAACAGATTTAATTTACCTTAAATAATTGTATCTCAATCTCTAAATTGAACTTTAATCACATACAGGAGGCTCTTGCAGGGTCTAGCAAGCTATTAACATAGCAGGGGATAAGGAAATCTTAATTAAACAGAACTTGCAATAAAGAAAGCCTAAATAGGGCTCTCTTTACAGGAAGTGTTTATGGAAGGCTGTGCAAGTCACATGCAGGGAGGTCTGACTAGGGTTCATAAACAAAGGGATTTAACTCCTAAATGGCAGAGGATTGAGCAGTGAGGCTGCAGGGGCATGTTCTAAACACCAAAACTGCTTCATTAAGCTAAAGTTGTTCAGGTGAATATAGTGTCCCTTTAACCCATTAAGGACCAAACTTCTGGAATAAAAGGGAATCATGACATGTCACACATGTCATGTGTGCTTAAGGGGTTAACCTGCCATTTAAACATAACTGGGGGAAGAGAGACAGATAATTGCATATTCACTCCTTAACTCTTTAGAGGAACATCTAGAGTGTTATACAGCATGACCCATTTTAAAAACGGACATCTGTAAATCCCTGTGGCTCCAAAGTTCCTAATACTCTAGGGCAGGGGCAGGCAACCTTTTAGTAGTACTGTGCCAAAACAAGATCTTGAAGTTAATTGGTGTGCCGGTCTGACTTTTTTAAACTGATGTGTGTTTGTTGCCATATTAATCTTGTGTTTTTTATGGGTGCTGCAGTTGCTTTGTAGTGGTGTATTTGTGCGTTTGTAAGCTGTTATATTGTATATGTTCATGAGTAGCTTGTAGTATTGTGTATATCTATGAATGTAGACTGAGTATGGGGGCTCTTTGTGGAATTGTGTGTGTGTATGATATGTCACATAGTGGGTTAGGTGGTGTGTGTATGTTTGGGGCTGCTTGTGATATTGCATGTGAGAGGCTTGTGGGGTTGTGTGTGTGTGTGTGTGTGTATGTGGATTGTCAGTGGTGTTATGCCTGTGTGGACTGCGTGTTTGTGTGTGTGTCGGTGCTATTTTTTGTATGAGGGGGAAGCTTATTCTGCAGCTCTGTATATCTAGCAGTGTGGGCCAGGTACAGGTCAAGGTCAGGAGCTGCTGGCTGCTCTACTCCAGTGCAGTATCCCATGCACCAGTGCTGGGAGGAAGTGATCTGAGATCACTTCCTCTGAGTCCTGGAATTCAAACATTGAGGATTGTCCCTCACCACCTTTTTGCACCAGCAGATATCTGAAGTTCCATTGGAACTGCTGATAGGCCAGAGCCTGTTTGGTTATAGCAGCATTGAGTGCCATGCCATAGGTTGCTGACCCCTGCTCTAGGGAAATACACATAAATACATATACTTCTGGAAAGCAATTTCTATGCTCAACATTTAAGGAACACCCTTCCTAGAACTGTCAAACAAAAAGTTACATATTTGTGCAATCTGTTAATGGAACAGTATGCCATACTCTTGTTTGTAGTGGTTAGTAAAGCAAAACATGCTGTGCGTCGATCTTTGGGATTTCTACTCAGAAATACAAATTTTGCACTGATTTTGGATTCTGCTGACATTGCGAGTTTAGTGTCTATATAAAGCTAATTGTAAGAATCAGGTGCACAATAATTGGATAAATTAATAAAAACACTCCCATCAAAACATACATAAACAGGCACAGCACACTTATGAATGTAATTATAAGACTGTTAGCTTGTTTAACCCCTTAGTGACCAGACTGCTTTTCAATTTTCTTACCATTTGGGACCAGGACTGTTTTTATATTTCTGCGGTGTTTGTGTTTAGCTGTAATTTTCCTCTCACTCATTTACTGTACCCACACCTATTATATACTGTTTTTCTCGCCATTAAAGGGTCTTTCTAAAGATACCATTACTTATATCATATAATTTACTATAATTTTTTTTTATAAATTATGATGAAAGAAAATGTTAAAAAAAAAACACACACTTTTTCTAACTTTGACCCCCAAAATCTGTTATGCATCCACAACCACCAAAAATCACCTGTGCTAAATAGTTTCTAAATTTTGTCCTGCGTTTAGAAATACCCAAGTTCTTAGCTTTTTTGGAAAGTTATAGGACAATAAGTACAAGTAGCACTTTGCCATTTGAAAACCATTGTTTTTCAAAATTAACGCAAGTTACATTGTAACACTGATATCTGAATAACCCTTCAAATATATATATATTTTAAAAGAAGACAACCTAAGGTATTAAACTTGGGATATATATTTTTTTTAATTCTTTATTTTTGTTGAGGCATGTGATTATAGGGGTACAGAAAAAAGAGAGGGAGACTTTCAAGAGTTGTACAGGATAGGGTCGTCATAACATATTGTCAGAGTCTCCTATGATTATCAACCTCATTTTATATATCTCATTTTATATATTTATATATCTTTATATATTTTATATATCTCGCTGTAATACTGTCATAGGCGTGCGCACGGGGTGTGCCTAGGCACACCCTAATTCCCGCGGCACGCCTGTGAGTCCTGCAGGAACGCGTGGGAACAATGTTCCCATGCGTTCCTGCAGGCACTCTGCCACCCCCAAATGCCCTCCTCATTCCCCCCGAGTTCCCCCTGTCATGGGGGGGAGGGCAAGAGGTAATGGACCCCCCCCCGCCGGTCTCCATCTCAGCTGCGGCGAGGGAGCTGTGTGCTGTCTGCTTCCTCTCGCCGCGCGCCGTTTGTTGATGCCGGAGCCGGAATATGACGTCATATTCCGGCTCCCAGCTACAGCAGACAGCCCGCGCGGTGAGAGGAAGAAGACAGCACACAGCTCCCTCGCCGCGGCTGAGATGGAGACCGGCACCCGACCCACTGGACCCCAGGGACAAGTCCACGCCAGCACTCCAGGTAGGGAGGCTGGGTGGACAATTTTTAATTAAAAAAAATAATAATTTGTGAGTGTCTCTGTCTGTGTGTGTGTGTGTGTCTAAGTCTGTGTGTGTGTGTCTAAGTCTGTGTGTGTGTGTATCTAAGTATGTCTGTGTGTGTGTGTGTCTAAGTATGCCTGTGTGTGTGTGTGTCTAAGTATGCCTGTGTGTGTATCTATGTATGTCTGTGAGTGTGTGTGTGTCTAAGTATGTGTGTGTCTGTGTGAGTGTGTGTCTGTGTGAGTGTGTGTCTGTGTGAGTGTGTGTGTCTGTGAATGTATGTGTGGGTGTGTGTCAGAGTATGTGTGTGTCAGAGTATGTGTGTGTCAGAGTATGTGTGTGTCAGAGTATGTGTGTGTCTGTGAGTGTATGTGTGTGTCTGTGAGTGTATGTGTGTGTGTACGCGTATATATGTGTGTGTGTGTGTGTCAGTGTGTGTGCACGTATATATACACGAGTGTATATTATTTTTTTGGGGGGGTGGGAATCTTGGGAGAGTTCTTACACTTTATTCCCCAGGACTTGACCCCTGCCGGCAGGAGAGATCTCCGGATCTCCCCTGTAGGCTCATGCAGAGCCGGCACTATTTGAGTGCCGGCTCTGCTCTAAGCCTCCATGGGCCGGCGGGGAGATCAAAGATCTACCTCACCGGCCCACAGCAGCATAGAGGGAGGCAGGAGAGGACCCGGGGAGCTCTAGACAGAAGCTTCGCCAGGTTCCTCTCGCGAGATCTGAGCATTGCCGTGGCAACACTCAGATCTCGCGAGAGTGAACTCTAGCCCCGCAGGCTAGAGTATACTCTACACTGGACCACCAGGGATGGCACATGGCAGCAAGGATCTCCCCTCCCTATCATAAGGTAAGAAGGGAGGGGGGATATTTACTACAACACACACACAGCGCACATACAGCACCCTCACACACACAGCACACATACAGCACCGTCACACACACAACACACTCACAAAATACACGACACAAACAGCACCCTCACACACACAGCACCCACACACACACACACACATATCACACATCAGACAAACAGCACCCTCACACAGCACACTAACAGGACCCTAACACACCCTCACACACAGCACACTACCAGCACCCTCACACACAAACCGCACCCTCACACACAACACACTAACAACACCCTCACCCACATAGCACACTACCAGCACCCTCACACAGCGCACTAACAGAGCACACACACACACACAAACAGCAGTGTGTGTGTGTGTATGTATGTATATGTATATATATATATATATATATATATATATATATAAAACAAAAATATATATATATATATACATACATGCGGTGTGTGTTTGTGCTTTAGGGTGCACACCCTAATGCAATAGGCTGCGCACGCCTATGAATACTGTAATCTCTCGCATTAATACTGTTATCTCTCGCTTTAATGCTGTTATCTCTCGCTTTAATACTGTTATCTCTCGCTTTAATGCCGTTATCTCTCCCTTTAATACTGTTATCTCTAGCTTTAATACTGTTATCTCTCGCTATAATACTGTTATCTCTAGCTTTAATACTGTTATCACTCGTTTTAATACTATTATCGCTAAGTCTAGATGTGAAAAGAGACTTGCAAGAGTTGTACAGATTAGGGTCACTATAACATATTGCAGAAATCTCCTAGGATTATCGACCTCATTTTTTATATTATAATAACAAGCTTAGACCATAGGTGAATAACAGATATAGTATTTGCTAAACAATGCGCATTTCCTGATAGTAGTATTATCTGTTTCTAGCTTAGCTGAGTAGGTGTTCGCTGTAAGCCTTTAACCCCTTAAGGACCAAACTTCTGGAATAAAAGGGAATCATGACATGTCACACATGTCATGTGTCCTTAAGGGGTTAAACACATACAAGATTACACGTCTAACTGAGTATGGGTACATGAGTGAGATATGTGAGTGAAGGCATGCTTATATATATGTTAAACAGTATATTATGCTTAAAAGATTGAGGTACAGACACATTATCAAGTAAATATATTCTGCGAGTATTATAGTAGTCACTTGTCACCCTGGTTGTTCTAGAGTTCTTAAGTCGATTTGTGCTCCAGGGGCCTGTGACTTGGTAGGTCCGAGGCCTAGTTAGTTGTCATGGGCCTGTGCTTAGCCGATGCCCGATCCACCATGTCAGTACGACCGGGTGCGGGTGTCCGTCGCTGTTCTGGCGGTGCTGCTCCAGGGGTGTTTATGTGTACCTTGTGAGTGTCCCAGGGGCTGTCTCCCCAAGTGGCCAGGAGTGCTTTCTCTGGATGTTCGGAGGTGAGTGTCTCTTAGGGAGTGTGCTTGGAGGACGTTAGGTATTATGTGGATAGCAGTCGCTGGCATAGATAAGTGGTGTGCGACGGGAACCAGTGCGGCCGCCATTTTGGGTCTGGCTAGGCCTCCTCCGTTATGTGCCTGTGATCTGGCCCGTGGTGTTGGCGGGTGAGAAGTCGTGCGCAGGGCTGCGGTGCTTGGTATGGTGGGCCTGGACTCTTTCTGCCCCCGGGCTCTTTCCTGGAGGCTTTATTAGTCGCTCCGTTCATCGCCATGGAGCAGTCGCCTCCGCCGATCTCGGCACACATGGCATCCGCCATCTTGGGTGGTGCGTTCTGGCTCTCGAGCAGAGTGGCCTTGTCGTCGGGCCTTGAGTGCACAGGTGGGGACGGGGCCAGGTCCACCCGGGTCTCAGCTTCCAAGTCGGCACCTTTAGGCAGGATAGAGGGGCAGCGGCCGTCCACCCCTCTCACCGCCGGCTTAGGCCCCCACTCTGTCGGCGAGGGCTGCGCTTCCAGGGGACTGCAGCTCCGTGGGCCAGCCTCTCCCTGGATCCGGTGTCTCCATGTCACCAAACACCCATGCTGTCGGTTTGTTCTTGGGTCGTTTACCATGTTTTAGGTGTTTAATTAGGTGTGTTCAGCAGGAGCTGGACGTGAATGCGACCGTCCAGCTCGGCGGTGCGCCCCGCCCCCCAAACCTGGGATATTTTGACTCTTTTCATGCCACCAATCTATGCCAAATTTAAAAAAACAAAAACAAATAGGTGATTTTTTTTGACACACATCAATTTAAGAATACATGTACTGAGAACTTTGAGGGTTGCACCCCAATATGTGTTCAGCAAAATCTCCTGAGTACAGTGATACCACTCATGTATAGGTGTGTTGGGTTCTCTGGGGGCTAAAAGACCTTATTTGAAGGATGCACATTCCAGTTTTCCAACTTGGAATTTTCACAGCTGGTCATCATGCACCCATGTCCTATTTGGGACATTTTTTAAGCCGGGCCAATATAATTTACCCCCATCAAACCATATATATTTGTTAAAGTAGACAATCCAGGGTATTCAATATGGGGTATGTCCATTATTTTTTAGTATTTACTTAGTCACAAACACTGGCCAAAGTTAGCATTTATATTTGTTTGTGAGTTAAAAATGCAAAAAACTATTATAAACGCTAACTTTGGCCAGTGTTTGTGACAAAGTGGTTACTAAAAAAGACTAAACTCTATTTGCAATACCTTGGGTTGTTTTCTTTTGCAAATGTTACGCCATCATGGGGGTAATTCTAATTCCTGGGCTACCATACGCTCTCAAAGGCAAGATAACCAATCTGGCAAATTGAAAAATATCAAGCCTTGTATTTGACACTATAACTTTCAAAAACACTATAAAACCTGTACATGGGGTACTGGACTAATCTCGAGACTTCGCTGAACACAAATATTAGTGTTTCAAAACAGTAAAACGTATCATAACAAGGATATCATCAGTGAAAGTGCCGTTTGTTTGTGAAAAATGCAAATAACTTAATTTTCACTGACAATATCATCGCTGTGATATGTTTTACTGTTTTGAAACACTAATATTTGTGTTCAGCGAAGTCTACCAAGTAAAACAGTACCCCCCTATGTACAGGGTTTAGGGTGTCTTGGAAAGTTACAGGGTTAAATATAGTGCTAGCAAATTAAATTCCCCCAAATTGCAATCAATAAAATTAATTATGTATGCATGTAGAATTAAAATGTATGTATATATATAGAAGGCGTATGCCTGAAGTTGTGGGAGGGATTTTTAGCCTATTTAAACCCAGCAAACCCCTCACTTACCTGTCTTCGACGATTTCGGAAATTCCCTTGCGCTTCCGTTGCACGCAGACCTCTGACTTCAGATTTTCCGCGACGCGCCTAAACCGACGGACAGCAACTCCACGCGGGAATTCGTGAGTTTAAACAAACGACCGGGCTAGTCGGCAGTTTTCCGCGCAAATTGTATGTCAAACGATTTCGTTAATTCAGTCAAATCATACGATTGCGCTTACGTTAGATTTAATTTGTTTTAAGTCATTTCTCTCACACTTCGTCCCGACCATTTCGCCTAGGCTGGCCGTTCCGCTGCACTTATTTGTCACGGCCCGTGAGGGTACAAGGTACAATGTATATATTCCCCACAGCTGGGGGACAGAGTCTAATTCTCAGCCCTGGCTGAGGCTACTTGCTGTTGCACTCTCCGTTTACAAGTTTCTGGTAAAAGCCCGCTGCATACTCCAATTCCCATGAGGCTCAGCCAGCCAGCATTGTGGAATGATTGGTATGAAGAGCTACAGTGCCAATTCCTATTTCTCAATGCTCTGATAGGTGTGTCTGAAAGCCTGTGTAGATTCAATCCTATCGGGCTCATTGGATACACTTGTTATCACTGCAGTATTATGGCAGGACGTGGGTATAGATATTTTAGGCTAGGTCTCATTCATTACCGCTGTTCAAGTACCTGGTTTTATGCATTACATGATAGGTACGACAAGCACTCGTACATGGTTTTTCGTCAAGTACACTTTTCATTATTTCTTGAAGCTTCATTAACCAGTTAACGTTCTGTCTATTTCATTGTATTCTTGTTTACGATGTTGCCGTCCGAAAGAATAAAACTTCTAGTATATAGGTGTACCGCATAAAATTATCAAATGGCTGCATGGCCAGGGATTTCACTCGATATAGTGTATCAGTTTATCTGTCTCTCGTTATAACCTATTATACAATGTTTCACTTCCTCCGAAAAGTACGGCATTTTATATATTTGTTATGCGTTTCCTCTCCCTAAGCTGTATCACAGAAACATCAGGCCATTACTATTCGCGTAAAAAAAAAAAGCATTTGTATATTTCAGGTATCACAATCCTGGGTGCCTGGTAATCATGTCATCACGGCAGTTTGACAAATCATCGTTTATCCTGTTCGTTTGAGACTCTTACTATGGTCAGTTTGCAAGTTAAACTACCCACATACTCTATTGCCGATGTCTTTCGGCCGGAGAAGTACATGAATAGCTTGCGTTTCATGATTACATTAATGCTGCTCACGCCAAATTCTTACATAAGCGAGGGAATGTTCCGTTGGTATAATTCAATTTCTCTCCTTTCATTTTAGGAATCAAGTTCGTATATCTCACTATACTGAATGTCAACATATATAGATAGCCTTATTATGTCTATTTAACCCCTTAAGGACCAAACTTCTGGAATAAAAGGGAATCATGACGTGTCACACACGTCATGTGTCCTTAAGGGGTTAAACACACTTGCTTTCAAGATGCTTTTACAAAAAGGTGTTTTATTCGTGGTTATATTGTTTTGAGGTCCTTTCGTTTGTTTCATGTGTAGTTATACATTTTAGATAGGGAATCAGTCACCATGCTCTCTAGGTCCAAATACGTTGAAGAAAGTAAACTTTAGTAAGTATGAAAGTTAGATGTCTTATAATGAATGGGTAGGGCACACAAGGTCGTCATTATTATTGGTCATCTTCAGTATAAACGCAGATGCTCTGACTGTTATGCGCATCTTACATTCATCAACTCACGCTTGCAGAAACACAGCCATACATACTTGACAATTATGCCGCGCATTGCATTGCTAAACCTGTTTAAAGATCCTAACATATTCAGCGTTACATTGAGTCCTATCATTGCCTGATTACCTTGCCTTGTACACCTGCGCAGACAAGCACATATGTTACTAGACGTGTGCATTTGAGTTCACACTGCTTTTCTGGAGAACTAGCCTAGGCTAAGGCAAGTACGCGTTTTTGACAGGACTATGAACGAGATCCGCATATAAAAAAAAAAAAATCGTATTACATTACAAAACAAGGCCACGATATGGCACCACGAGCCCCGAGGGCCATACATACAATCATACACGCATTCTAGTTCATACGTCCCGAACATCTGGACCCCGACATGCTCACAGGGCACTCCAGTGCCTCTCTTGTGCAAACATTCCTCTCTTGTGCAAACATTTCCCTACGGTGAGTCACGGCTTTGCATTCTATTCTTCGGTTCACATCACAACAGTTAGTTTCCTCAGGCGCCTGTTACAGTCCTTTTTCGCTATGGTTTATTGCAGGTAATCACACGTGTACGGTCAGGTTAACGCTTGTCCACAAGAGCTTAACACCCTGCCGCGCGTAGTTAGTACAAGTCCACATGGCCCAAATCATAGGTAGGGCCTCTCTCAAACGCAGGGCTACTGGCACGGCCTCAACTCTTACGGGATAGTCCTCGTCCTCGCCTATTGGTACCCATTAGCTAGCAGCTCTACTACGCGAGAAATTCAATGGGCATCCGAGTATTGCATAATTTAAACACATTATGTTTCCTTCCTCCTCTCAGCATGCTATAAGAGCTAGCTCCAGGTAACGTATTATCTTTAATGAACGCTAACCCTGTCGTCCCAAGTCCCCCACAGTATCTTCCGCCCTAGTCACTTCCGAAGTCCTGAAGTCGGACCTTGCTTAGACGTAACGGTTGTGATAAAAGAACACGCAGTCCAGATTTCCTCTGCAGGTCAAAAAAGGTATCGTTCGTGCCTGGAGTTAGAGTCTGCGCAGGTAAGGTTTGTCTACTAATACTAAGCAAACGTACTCTACGGCTTACGATATGTGTAAGTATAGTATGTGGTTCAAGATAATAAATGCGTTCCGATTATAATGGTTGCTCGTACAATTTTTGCCACATCTCTCAAACGGTTCATGCTATACATTCACTCCTCGTTTATTAGTCTTGGCCTCAATCCAAATTCCTTCTCGGGACATTCATTCCGTATTAGGGCCGCCACAGCAGCCTCAAGTTGTCAAGTTCCAACTCATCTTGTAGAGAAGATGGGACGCTGAAAGTCCTCGGCATACAACCGGTACATTCCAAATCCAGAGAAGGAAATCAGGCTCACTTTCCATAATATGTCTAAATGATGTTGTTATGATAAATAAATGTTACATACTTTTTGGCCCTCTTTTACAGGCCTAACCTCGCGTCGGTTTCGGCACACCTCAACCGACTCTTATTTATAAAAACTACACACACTTTAATGTGCGCCCCCTTCCATGATCCCGTACACAAATAGAAGGCGTATGCCTGAAGTTGTGGGAGGGATTTTTAGCCTATTTAAACCCAGCAAACCCCTCACTTACCTGTCTTCGACGATTTCGGAAATTCCCTCCCACCACACCCTCTTTATACATCATTATATCTGGGTGGGCCCTCTTTTACAGGCCTAACCTCGCGTCGGTTTCGGCACACCTCAACCGACTCTTATTTATAAAAACTACACACACTTTAATGTGCGCCCCCTTCCATGATCCCGTACACAAATATATATATATATATATATATACACACACACATATTTATATATTTGAAGTCTACATGTATATTTATGAAATTGTTTATGTAATTATGTATATGTACATATGTATATTTCATACTATTTTATATATATATATATATATATATATAATTTCATTCTAAGTGTATTTTGAGATATATATATATATATATATATATATATATATTAATATCAAAATACAGTCAGTTTAGTTTATTTTTTTAAATTTATTACCTTCACATGGCCAATCACATTTCTTTGCCGAGGGGGGACTGTCTGTATTCTTCACTGAGTGCCTCAACCCCTCGAGGCACTCAGCACAGGCAGAGCATCGGAAGCCTGCCTGATGGCTTCCGATGCACTGCCTCACTGCCGGGTGCCATGTGCCACATTACAGGATGCCTCGACATTCGCCGCGGACATATCAGGTACGTCCGAGGTTGTTAATGACCGTTTTTTGTCAGACGTATCTGATATGTCAGAGGTCACTAAGGGGTAAAGCAGAGTCCTCATCAACCTATTGTTCCTGAAACATTTTGTCTCATTTATTGTTAAATTTCCCCCCTTTTATAATATTGTTAAGCACTGCAGAAAAACTTGGCACTATATAAATGCCAAAAATAATAATAATTGTATAAATGCCCGCGAGTTAAAATCTGAGCATTGGGAACAAGATGTAAGCACATCCTCTAGATTCACTGTCACTTGTGACTCCATTCTGTATTGTACTGTCTTGATGCCTGTGCAAAGTTATCATGCACATGTCAGGGGAAAAAAACGTGGCATTATAATGCATTAAAAAAATAGTACTCTAGTAATAAAAATCTGTATTACATTTGTTCATTTATTGATGATCTCAGGCCATGACAGTGCACTATAAAATATATATAGCAATTTCAGGTCTGAGAATAGACATTGTATTTGCATTTATACAGTTTTGACCTTGCATTGCCCAGTGTTGCGCCCTAAAAATGTTGCAGAGCATACACTGAAATATACATACCGTATATACTCGAGTATAAGCCGACCCGAATATAAGCCGAGGCCCCTAATTTTACCCCCAAAAATTGGGAAAACGTATTGACTCGAGTATAAGACTAGGGTGGGAAATGAAGCAGCTACTGGTAAATTTCTAAATAAAATTAGATCCTAAAAAAATTATATTAACTGAATATTTATTTACAGCGTGTGTATATAATGAATGCAGTGTGTATATGAATGCAGTGTGTGTGTGTATGCAGTGTGTATATAATGAATGGAGTGCAGTGTGTGTATAATGAGTGCAGTGTGTGTATGAGTGCAGTGTGTGTATGAATGCAGTGTGTGTATGAATGCAGTGTGTATATAATGAATGCAGTGCAGTGTGTGTATGAGTGTAGTGTGTGTATAATGAATGCAGTGCAGTGTGTGTATATGAGTGCAGTGTGTGTATATGAGTGCAGTGTGTGTATATGAGTGCAGTGTGTATATAATGAATGATGAATGCAGTGTCTATGTGTGAGTGCAGTGTGTGTGTATGAGTGCAGTGTGTATGCAGTGTGTGTATAATGAATGCAGTGCAGTGTGTATGAGTGCAGTGTGTATGAATGCAGTGTGTATATAATGAATGCAGTGCAGTGTGTGTATGAATGCAGTGTGTGTATGTGTGAGTGCAGTGTGTGTGTGTGTGTGTGTGTGTGTGTGTGTGTGCGTGCAGAGCATTGGTGGGGGTTGGGCATTTTGTTAATTATTATTTAATTATTATCTTAATTTTTTTTTTTTTTTTAGGTAATTTTTTTTTAATTTTATTATTAATTGTATTATTTTTTTTGTTATTATTATTTTAATTTTTTTTTTCTTATTATTTGATTTATTAATATTTTTATTTTTTCGTCCCCCCTCCCTGCCTGTTAGCTGGCCAGGGAGGGGGGCTCTCACTCCCTGGTGGTCCAGTGGATGGGCTGTAGGAGGGGGGCTGGCAGGAAGCTGTAACGTACCTTCACCGCAGCTCCTGTCAGCTCCCTTCTCTCTCCTCCGTCCGTGCAGCTCCCAGGTCAGCTTCCTCTGCAGAGGAAGCCGACCTGGGAGCTGCACGGACGGAGGAGAGAGAAGGGAGCTGACAGGAGCTGCGGTGAAGGTAAGTTACAGCTCTGCCAGCCCCCCTCTCCCCCCAGTCTGTATTATGGCAATGAAAATTGCCATAATACAAACACTCACTCGAGTATAAGACGAGTGGGAGTTTTTCAGCACAAAAAATGTGCTGAAAAACTCGTCTTATACTCGAGTATATACGGTACTATATTCACATTTTGTGTTACTATTGGATGTGAAAAATACTTACCACTGCTGGTCTTCATACTTCCTGAGACTGGGATTGTACACTGGTTACAGTAGAGCTCTTAATAGCTCCTGAAAGTGACTTATTCTTTTGTTATACTAATAATAGAGAATATCTATTGTACCTGTGTGTGTGTGTATATATATATATATATAGCCCCTGTTTAGTGGCTGTCAGGAATCCTACCTGATGTGGAGTCCGGTATGCAGAGATATACGCTCACCCTTGCAAATAAACACAGACCAAGGTGACCAGATAAGAAGCCACCTGGCCTGTGAGTCTGTGCACGGGGGCTGTGCAGGATATAGCTCCAAGTCGCAGTACAGGCAAGGACACAAGTAGGAGGATTATCAAGGAGAAGCCAAAGTCAGAGGATGCCAGAGGTCAAGATAATGAAGATAAGCCAAGGTCAGGAGCCGTCTAGAGAATACTGGATCAAGAACACAAATACAGAAACCAGAGTCAATGAACTGACACTGCCCTCAGAGAGAGGCAGTGTTTTATACCTGGCTGATTAGGCATCTGCTTCCGGTGGACTGAGATGGACAGGAGCAGTCACAGGAAAAGTCCAACCCCCTAGTGGAGACATAGTCAGATAGAGCAGGGCTAGAAATACTCAAAAGAATAGGGACTGCTGTGGATTATAGGTAAGGCAGGGCCCAGGATCGCAAAGTACCGAGGTTCTAATCCTCTGTTGGGCACTTCTGGGGCGACCACGTTTATGCATCTGAAGTCACGGTGAAAACCATGACAGTAGCACACTGTGATTCCTGAATCTGAAAATTCAGAAGCCAGATGTAGCCACCCAGGGAGTGAACATCACTGCTGTAGGCCACTTTGGGGTTAGGCCATTCAAGAACAGTTTAACCCCTTGAGGTAAGAATGCCTCCTGGCATTTAGATTAAGTTGTTTTGGAGCCTGAAGTGTCTCATTAATGGCTGTTTTTAAATCACTCCTTTTGGCCAGGTTACCTATATATTTTTCAAGTTTATGTCTATCATCAGAAGGTTTTGTGTATTGTCAGAGGGTTGTCAGAAGGTTTTGGGAATCCATATGTGATTTACTGCTGCCCTTACTTCTTGTGTCACTTTTCTCTTGCTATTAGTACTACTTCTACAGCCTACAAGAGGATCTAATTTTAGCCTAGAGCATTCAGAGTTGTTTATATTCACTATGGTAATATATAAATAAATACTACGTAGACTATAATTACCATCCATGCAGTCTGAGTGAAATTAAAACCCCAAGAAAAAAACATACAAAATACTAGCAAGAATGAGCCATGAAACAGAAATAACCCAGAAACAAAATGTTAGGTCCTGTGCACTAATCAGAGCCACGGCGCACTGATCTCAACATCTGGTGTGAGAGGTTACATGCCAGATTCCCTTAGGTGTGCCTAAATGAGCTTAAATGCCGAGTAAATACGGCAAACATTTTACAGTTGTGATGGAAAGACTGACCAGAGACACGTGGTTGTCTCTACAACAAAGCATTGCCTAGTGACTGGGGCAGTAAGCTTTTCTGGTCACCATTGATGGAACTCATCACAGGAATTGGACAATCAATACTTACACCTTTCGTTCTTGCTTTTAAAATAGATAAACATAAATTCGGATAATTGCTAAGGGGAAATGGATGCTTTAAATTGATCCCCTAGATCTCATTAGTAACAGGGATCAGCACAGGGCAGTAATTATAGTCATAATAGTAATATATAATTGTTAACGCATTTGAGCAGGGCTCTCGTTAATCTCTTGTCCATGTTATATTTTGTGATAATTTAGTTTGTCGTTTATTTGCATTCGTATATTCCCTTTGCAATGATGAGGTATATGGTGGTGCAATATAAATGATAATAATATGAATAATAACATTGATATATTAGCTCAATAGGTGTAATGAGAATTAGCTCCCTACAGTTGTAGAAAACAGTTTTAATGGTTTGTAATATTGGGTTTATTACAGAAAAATTATACTGCAAACATTTTCTGTGATATTACCATTTATGTAAGTGAAAATAAGTTTTGCTGCTAGGAAAGTGATATAGTCCTACAGTGAGGGGGAAAAGTATTTGATCCCCTGCTGATTTTGAACGTTTCCCCACTGACAGAGAAATGGTAGGTGTATTTTAACAGTGAGAGACAGAATAACAAAACAAAAAACGTCCAGAAAAACGTGTGTCAGAAAAGTTTTAAATTGATTTGCATGTTATGAGTGAAATAAGTATTTGATCCCCTATCAATCAGCAAGATTTCTGGATCCCAGGTGTCTTTTATACAGGTAACAAGATGAGATTTTTATACAGGTAACAAGATGAGATTAGAAGACTAAAAGACACCTGTCCACAGAAGCGATCAATCAGATTCCAAACTCTCCACCATGGCCAAGATCAAAGAACTGTCCAAAGATGTCAGGGACAAGATTGTAGACCTACACAAGGCTGGAATGGGCTGCAACACCATCACCAAGTAGCTTGGTGAGAAGGTGACAACAGCTGGTGCGTTTATTCGCAAATGGAAGAAACAGAAAATAACTGTCAGTCTCCCTCTGTCTGGTGCTCCATGCAAGATCTCACCTCGTGGAGCTTCAATGATCATGAGAACAGTGAGGAATCAGCCCAGAACTATACGGGAGGATCTTGTTAATGATCTCAATGCAGCTGGGACCATAGACACCAAGAAAACAATTGGTAACACACTACGCCATGAAGGACTGAAAACCTGCAGTGCCTGCAAGGTCCCCCTGCTCAAAAAAGCACATGTACAGGCCCATCTGAAGTTTGCCAATGAACATTTGAATGATTCAGAGGAGAACTGGGTGAAAGTGTTGTGGTGAGATGAGACCAAAATCAAGCTCTTTGGCATCAACTTAACTCGCTGTGTTTGGAGGAGGAGGAATGCTGCCTATGACCCCAAGAACACCATCCCCGTTGTAAAACATGGAGGTGGAAACATTATGCTTTGGGGATGGTTTTCTCCTAAGGGGAGAGGACAACTGCACCGCATCAAAGGGACGATGGACGGGGTCATGTACCGTCAAATCTTGGCTGAGAACCTCCTTCCCTCAGCCTGGGCATTAAAAATGTGTCGTGGATGGGTATTCCAACATGACAATGACCCAAAACACAGCCAAGGCAACAAAGGAGTGGCTCAAGAAGAAGCACATTAATGCCCTGGAGTGGCCTAGCCAGTCTCCAGACCTTAATCTCATAGTAAATCTGTGGAGGGAGCTGAAGGTTCGAGTTGCCAAACATCAGCCACGAAACCTTAATGGCTTGGAGAGGATCTGCAAAGAGGAGTGGGACAAAATCCTTCCTGAGATGTGTGCAAACCTGGTGGCCAACTACAGGAAACATCTGACCTCTGTGATTGCCAACAAGGGTTTTGCCACCAAGTACTAAGTCAAAGGGGTCAAATTCTTATTTCACTATTGACATGCAAATCAATGTATAACTTTTTTGCGTTTTTCTGGATTTTTTTTCCTATTCTCTCACTGTTAAAATACGCCTACGCCTAGCGTCATTAAGAAACACCTTAATAATCTAAAAATGAAAAACCAATCTGGATCTGATCAAATCCCAGCAATGCTGTTGAAGCTCAGTGTGCCGGCAATTGCTAAACCTGTCACACCCCTAATTAACGAATCCTTGGTGTCTGGATACATACCCAAACTTTGGAAGACTGCGAGAGTAGTGCCTATCCATAAAAGTGGTGACATTACTTTTGTTTCTAACTATCATTGCTCCCAGTATTGTCAAAAATCTTAGAAAAATGCGTTTATATGCAACTATGCGAGAATTACCAACAATCTTACTATCTGACCCCTAATCAATCAGGTGTTTGCCCAAATCACTCCACTACAACTGCCCTCTTAAAAGTTTGCAATGACATCCAAACTGGCATAGAACAAGACATGACATTCTACTGCACAAACTCAAAAACTCAGGTATTGGTGATTGTCCCCTAACTTGTTTTCGATCATATGTATCGGATCAATCACAATATGTGTCCATTTCTGACAGCGACTCCCTATCTCTCCCTGTCACGTGTGGTGTTCCCCAATGTTCCATTCTCAGCCCCCTACTATTCACATTATTTATAAATGATCTGCCTAATGTCTGCAAATCCTCAAATGTACACATGTACGCAGACGACACAGTAATCTATGCAAGCAAATATGATTTACCGCAGCTTGAGGCTGTGCTCCAAGACCAGTTCACAGAGGTAGAAAAGTGGATCGCAAAAATCAAACTGTCCCTAAACACTGACAAAACTCACACAATGATCTTTGGAACAGTACCTAAATTACACAAATTACAAAATTCCCATCTATGCATCAAAACAAAATCAAATAGCCGACTGACTGCAGTTCAATCTTTCAAATACTTGGGTATGTTGTTACACCCCAATCTATCTTTTGGCCTCCACATAGAAAAACTTGCATGTAAACTTTATCGAAAACTAGGTGCCCTGTACAGAAACAAATCCTCCCTAAGCCCTACAGTAAAGGAAAAAAAATTGTACAGCAAATGCTGATGCTAATCATGATTATGGGGATGTAGCATATGCATCTGCACCACAAACCCACCTTAATAAACTTTATACATTGTATAACTCGTTCTGCCGATTTATGCTACAATGTAATTACAGGACCCACCATTGTGACATGCTAAAATAACTAAACTGGCTGTCGCTGGAATCCAGACACACTCTTCATCTTTCCAGCCTTGTGTTTAAGAGCTTTTCTGGGAAGCTCTCACCCTACCTGAGCAAAATGCTCTCCCTGGCTGTTCCCACCTCCTATAACCTCCAATCCAGTACCAACACTTTATTTAGTCTACCTCAATACAAAAAGAATGCAGCTCGATCCTCCTTTTCCTACAGAGCACATCAATTTTGGAACGACTTCCCGCACACTTTAAAATCTTCCCCTATAGTCCTTTAAGAGATCCCTCTCTACATATCTCACAACAGAATGCACGTGTCATGGTTGATTATATATTTCCTACCTGTTCTATGTTCAATTTTGTATATATTGTGTATTTATATTGTTTTTGTATTTTATTGTACCCTATTGTATCAATGCAATGTTTTGTGGACCCAGGACATACTTGCAAACTAGAGAAATCTCAATGTATCCTTCCTGGTAAAATATTTATAAATAAATAAATAGACTGATAATTTCTTTGTCAGTGGGCAAATGTTCAAAATCATCAGGGGATCAAATACGTTTTCCCCTCACTGTATGTATACTTGGAAAAAAGATATACAAAGCAACCCAACCGTGTGTTTAGAATTTAAGTCATTTTATACAATTTTATACAAAGCGATTAGTACAATAGTCCCAAGTCTAACAATTTACAATCAGGAGGAGGATAGTGGTATTCGAAAAAATTAAGTTGTAGGTCAGAATCTGAAAATGATGACAGGAGAGAGAGATGAAGCAATATAGGGAAACTTTGTACATTTAAAGACGCTTGCGAGATAATATTTTTTTAAATCAATACCTACTGCCAGTCACAGCTAAACAAGAGCATACAGAAGATAAGGATAGTAACTGATTGAGGTCCACTTTCAAAGTCCTTCCAAAGTCAATAACAATAGCATAATTTCACAAAGGATCTTCATATGTCTATCAGATATTGACTTACAATTTTGTGTGCAAATTGTTGGTTAGAGTTACATACAAATTAAATAATATTAAAAAAGAAATATATATATATATATATATATATATATATATATATATATATATATACAGATCAAGAAAGTTTTAGTGGGGAAAAAAGTGATTGAAAACCCCTTCCACCTGAAGTCAGTGGATAGTCAATACATTGTTAAATACAGATCTGCACATCGGTCAAGCCATAATACCTGCTTTTCCCACAGAAAACTCAAGTTTGCAGTGAAGATACTACTGCAGGGGAACCTGGGTGGCCTGCTCCAAGAAACACATTGAACTCAGAGCAGTTTCTGTGCAATCTAACGCAATCTACGCAGCCAAGGATTAAAATTCTAAGCTTCTGGTATCAATATAACTGTTAACAGCTATGGTCTTAAATGTAGTTTTAATTTAAACTAAATTATTCTCAATACAAATGTCCAGATCCAGAAACTCTACTTTCCTCTCATCTAAGGTATTTTTTAGTTTATTTTTTTTTATAAATTCTTTATTTAGTTCCAGACAGGTTTTCATATATAACACAGAGGTAACAATACAATATTGTGTACAATCAGTCAGTCGTATATGCACAGTGGCCATGTTTATCAGCATAAGGCCGGTAGAAACGAAGCTGTAGAGATTTTAAACATGACACATATTGTTAGCGATCATGACTGAGGTTTGTAAAGTAAACTTGTAATCAGACGGTGAAAAGTAGCCCGTTTGGGGGTATTTTTTTTGATAGTGCTAAAAAAAAAATATATTACCCTGAGTCAGAAAGGCCTCCAAAGTGTCCACACCACCATCCCAAATAAAAAAAGGTCATTAATATAGCTGCGATAGGTCGCTGCCCAGCCATGACCAAAAATCTCATCCTCCTCCCAAGAGGATATGAACAGGTTATCACAGCTGGGCGCAAACCTAGTCCCTCTTGAATTACCAGTGAGCTGCAAAAGAAATTGATGATCGAACCAAAAATAATTATTGTGCAGTAAAATAAAATACCTTCAATAATAAATGTAATAGATCCACAAGGCATTCTCTCTTTAGGAAAAATATCGACAGCTTTAAAATCTAAAGAATGAGTGGTGATGGTGTAGAGATATTCCATGTCCCAGCAGTACCCAGTACCCAGCAGATATCTTTCTTTTCATTTGAAGTAATTTAGCATTTGTAACAATTGCGTCGAGTCCTAAAGGCGTGACTTGCCTCTTACAACATAAGGTTGCAGAAGATTATCTAAATATTCTGGAAATGATTTAAAATCCCTGACACTATTGGTTGACCAGGTGGTTCTGGGGATCCTTATGGTTCAAAGTTAATATAGAAATATCAGGAACCATGCCCTTGCACCTGTCAGCAGCAAGCATGGTGAGCATTAGTTCACATAACTAGAGAGCACTTTCAGTATTTGGGCATAAATATAACTGACCCAAGTAAACTAGTCACACAAAACTACACACCCTTACCTATCATACTGATCAAAGATATGGAAACCTGGATAGACACGCCCATATATTGGATAGGTTGTAATCATACTGTGAAGATGAATATTCTTTGTAGAATGCTATTCCTCGCTCAGGTACTATTTTACATAAGGTTACCCAAAGATCACAGGGCCCTTCCCAGAACCTCTTGTCCTGCGATTCTAAATTCTATCCAGATATGGGATGCCTCCAGTGCAAGTGTTTCTCTGGCTGCTTCACCATCTCCGTTGACTCAAGTGTTACGGAATAGGTATATTTTGATAGGAATGAGAGCCTGGAACTTCCGGAGCTGCAGAGTGAATGCCCAAAGTCAAGGGGGCTGCAGCATCTTCAATCTTAAATTGCGAAATTATGTTAAGTGAAAACTCCACAGGATGGGCTCATATCATTAGCACGTTGTACAGTCGCCTATACTCAGCTTCCAAGGAATGTGGAGAACTGAAATACACACATAAATGGGAGAAAGATATAGGAGTCGCTGGAGGAGATATTGGTGGCTTGCTCTAAGACATCTATTTGTGATGCCACCCAAGAACAGTCCTATAAAATACTGTTCTGGTGTTATACAACACCTATTCAGCGATGCTATATGGGGAAGGTACTACCTGAGTCCTGTTGGTGTTTGTGTGGTCAAAGGGTCCCCTATGCTCACATGTGGTGGTTATGTCCCAAGACAATGATATTTTGGTCAAATGTCTCTGAATTGCTCTCCCAGGCTTTTAAAAGGCAAATATCGTTACACCCTTGATCCTTTTTACTATGAAAATCTATGGAAAATTTTCAGAGGGGTAAAAATTACTACTCAACAAAATCACCCTAGCAGCTTGTAGAGCACTGAGTCAGGCATGGCCACAGATAGAATCCCAAATATGGAAACGGTAATATTTAACATAAAATAGACATACATTATGGATAAGCTTATGTACTCTACTCTACGTCCTCTTGCTCTCCTCCATCTATATCTTTATTTTTTCTTCTGTAGAATATTGCATATTCTATGTTTCTATTGATTATATATATGGATGTGTGGATTGACATAAGTAACAGATAGTATCAATAAGTCACAAGGCTTTCTTTTTCCGAGAGCTCTGGAATGTGGATTTGAGGGTCTTGTCCTTATATGGCAAGAGTATGCTCTGACGTCAGTATGGGCACTTCTATATAGTAACAGAGGGACACGAGGTCTCGCTCTCTTCTCTCTTCGCTCTTCGCTCTGGGCTCTGGGCTCTGGTCTCTCTCTGGGCTCTCTCTCTGGCTCTCTCTCGATGTAAAGATGTAAGGGTGTAAAGAAGTCCAGCAATTACCATCTGCTGTTGAACATCCATTATCCTGTAACATCCTTTGTTGTTTTATTATGTATCAGTAACTAAGAATAAACCTGAAGAAACTGTAAATCAGATTGCGTAATAGTACTTTTATTAATATAGACATATATTAATATGGCGAGCATTTGGCCCAAGACTATATATACAAAAGACGTATATATATCAATCAACTGAAGACAAGAAGAAATTAAGAAGATTTAACTGTGACGATTCCAAACCAGTTTTTACATCTTCCCTACCTTCTATTTTTTTTGCTTGTTGTTCAATTTATCATAATTTTTACCGAGCATTCGGTTGCTCTCAAGAGGATAGTCTAAAGGTACTGCGAACAGATAAGACACTGATAAACCTTTTTATACAAACGCTAAATGGAAGATGCAGTGACGATAGTGGGCAGACTGTTCAATATACCCTAACCAAGGAAGCAACTCTGAAGAATTGTTCACTTTTTGTTATTTGTTTTATTCATCAAAACGGCAGTCATGAATGGTTCCTCATATGGGAAGCATACATACAAGTTTTGTATTTCAAATGTACAAAATATGTTTTGGGCTATGTAGTATCTGTAACTATTTTTGAATATTGTAACTACATTGCACACCCATAATGGGTGCATACTGATATATCGTGGAGCATATGTTACTTTAATGTATGTATCATCAAACGACTGTCCAAAAATAAATTCATTAATTAAGAAAAAAGATATTTATTCTTTGGAAGTAAAACAAACCCTCCCTCTTTGTTTATAATATTATTATAGCGGGCTTTATAATCAGATTCTTCTCTTTCTGCAGCTCTGAGATCAGGCATGGCCGCTGACAGAAGTCCTAAATATGGAAATAGCAATATTTAAAATAAAATATACATACAGTTCTTTAAGTGCACTAAATTGTTCCAAATTTAGATTATTGGTATTTTGTCTGGGTGCCGTCTTCGCTGTTACCCAAAGAAATAAATACCTTACATTAAATATGTAGGAAAGTTATCCTGAGGTTCGATCCTATTTAAATGTAGTTTGCAATGAGTGACATTTTTTAATGCACAACTTATGCATAAATTTATGTATATCAATAAATATGTTAAAAACATCACTCTTCAAACTCAATTCAATACCTCTATTTGAGGTTTGAGGATCTTATCTGTAAAATTGAAAATGGTTACTGGTGTTATCTTTTGTCTTTTTTTCTTTTCATTGGCGAGATTGTTCCCACTCTTGTTCCCCTGCTGGTGCCCGAAACCTTTTCTGTGGGACACCACCTGGTCGTTCTCCTTCCTGTTTGCTTAGGAATGAACACCTCTTTAAAATTAACTTCTATTCTCCCTAGGGGAGTCTTGTATAAATACATGGTATTTATTAGAGCCACTAAACTGGTTCCTCCTGTCAGGTTTGTGTCATTCAGATCATACCTCTATTTGGAGTATAAATTATTTTGAGTACTCCTCGTTTATTTTTAATTAATTTTTTCATTCAAAGGTTATTAGTTTGAAAGGTAAATACAGTTACAACATGCAGTGTATCTGGAAATGCAAAAGTATCGAAAAAGTATCAATTCCATCATATACGAAAGGCATCTGTATTGAACATACGACACCGTGGTAAAACGGCATTGTACTGCACAATAACACACATCTTGCTTCTGCCAAGAAACCAGAGGTAAAACAGCTGAGGTAGCATTGTAAAGCTAAGCCTGCAAACACATGGGTAATGACTGTACAGCATTGCATAGCTTAAGGCAGACATTTGTGCCTGTAAAGTGATGTATCGGTGAGACAGCGCAGTACTGCGCGGTAAGTCATAGCTGATTACAGCATTACAAAGCCTAATTACAAGTGACTGAGAGGTAAGGTGGTAGGTACTTGGCAGGTCGGGTCGTCTGCAATTTAAGATATCCACATCTGCCGGCTGAGCCCTGGCCAGACTAGGGTTGCTTGTTTTACACTTTGTTTGTAGGCAGTCCCATGTGCAGGCATGGGTGTAGTGTTGGTCGGGTTGCCTCTCCAATGCGGGAGAGGTAAAGTGTATGTGGACGCTTCTGTGTGAATATATGACATATTTTAATTACGTAGATGGTGGGTAAGGTAGAGGGAAAATTGCGAAAACAATGTAGTAGGGAGAAAGGAAGAGAGACAAAAGAAAGGAAGAAGATGGTATGTACAGGTTCAGGTAGGAGGGGGTCCCCATTTATTTTTAGTCCATCAGCATAACTTTTCCTCCCCTTATTCCCTTGGTGGGGTTCTACAAAACAAAAGAAAATGTGAATGGCGCTTTTACATGGAACCAATGAATCAATTATAGTACAGTGCACATACTGCCCCTCTCATCAAGTGTATTGACACTGCCAGCCAAAAATATAAAAATAATAAAAAGTGTGCATGAAAAAAAAAAATTAAATATACTTTCCAAATTGAACAATACCGTATCAGAGAATATCTGTAGAACAACATCTATTGAGAGCATAAAAAACAACAACAACCTGGTCAACCAATAGTCTCAGGGATATGATACCTTTTCAGGTATTCAGAATAGGTTTTTAGAATATTTAAATACTCTTCTTCTGCAACCTTATGTTTTAAGAGGAAAGTCACACCTTAAAGGGTTACTCCAACACTTTGGGGAGACCTTTTCTGTGTAAATTGCCCTGCTAGGCAATAGTAATTATATGCCCCACCTTCCAATCTGCAAATAATTGTATTACTTACCTGGTATCCAGCACGGCTTTCGATTACCCCTCCTTACGTCACGGCAGCTGCCTAAGGTGACTGAGGTCCAATCAAAAGCTTCATGTGTGCCATAACTACTGACAGGCAAGCAGAGGCCCAGACCAGATCCTGACTGCCTACCAACTAAACGATAACCCCCCCCCCCCCACCATGCCAAGGGGTAATCTAGGCACACATAACACACCCCACAGTGCAAACACATAATCAGCAAGGGACTCTACAATCCCCATTAGACCACGCAGTCACAGTACCCACCGAGACCCGGAGGACCCACCCCCCCCTAACTAACTAGACTGCAACACTATAGTAGAACAACGACTAACATATATATATATATATATATATATATATATATATATATGTATATAAGCGTGATTAATCTCTGTTGCTCTCCATAATTTGTATCATGCTTAGAGAGGCCTATTTCGCAGTATCGTAATTGCTATAAGCATTCAGTGTGCTGAAATATTCTGTTTATCAATATTAAGTGGCCCACTCGCCTTTAGTATCACTTTTCTTGTTCAACATGATGCTTGCTAACCTCACATAGGATACACCACACGCTCTCAGACTAAAGCATAATGATAACTTTCGCATGCATGTATAGACAAGTACCTTCCCAATTCTCCTATGATGTACCAACGCATGTCACTACCACAGTACTAATACCATAAAAATGTGCATGGACTAACAAAAACCCCACCTGTCACATATGATGAATAGCTAGAGGATAGCCGTTGGGGTACCTCCAGCCTGTTTGTATACATTATATGCACTGCAAAAATACAGAATTTAAAAAAAAAAAAGCTTCATGTGCTCTCATCAGGCAAGGGGTGGGGGGTGGGAGACTAGGATGGCAAGAGGAGGAAAATATTGAAAAAATCTGCACTGATAGGGTAGGCTGAAGGTCTGTTGACAAGAAGGAAGGGAGGGGACATCCAGGCTTTCCATTGCAGGTTAGGTCTACAAGGGGAAGTTCTATACTCCCATTGCCAGCAGAAGCACTACACAAACACTTATTATTATTGGATCGATCATCAATTGTTTTTGTTGCCCTCTGGTAATGCAATGGGGATGATGTTTGCACCCAGCTATGCCAATCTGTTCATGTCCTTTTGGGAGGGGAGAATGTGATTTTCCGATGATCGATTACTATTTTTCATTTGGGACGGTAGTGTGGATACATTGGAGGTTGACTGACTCAGGTTAATATAAATGATATCGGGATTTAACTAAAAAGAACCTTGGATGAGAGGAAAGTAGAGTTTCTGAACCTGTAAATGAATACTAAAAATAATTTAGTTAGGGGGGTAGAGCCTGACCGCTGATCAGTGCAAACGCTCAATACAGCAGCTACTGCATATACCAGCACATAACGCTGAATATCTACAGATTAAAGCTAAACCTCGACAAATATTGGCTGGCAAGCTATGGGGAAGCTCACAATGTCTGTGCAGATACCAAATAAGTGGACTTTCCTGCAGGTTTCGCCCGCTTGCTGTCTGCGGCCTCCAAGCATGGCTGGCGCAAGGGAGACAGACGCTCTTTCGCTGCCGCAAAACGCAGGAAGCTCAAGTCTGGGCCCTTGTCCCCCCCCCCCCCCCCATCTGGGCCTGCGGGGGTTATTCCGGCCCCAGGAGACAGTCTCCACTCTCTAAAGTGCCTGGACCAACAGAGGCTTTGTGTCCCATCGACAACAAAATTCTCGGGTGGGCCCACTGGTACAGCAGAGCCTACCTCCACATTGCAGTACCTGGACACCATCTTCGCTGCTTTCCTGGCCTGCATGGCGGAGAAACAGAGGGGCCATCCAGGGTCTCCAACCCATCCCTCCCCTGCTGGTGACCATGAGGGAGCTACAGCTGGGCTACCGGCATGTGACGCAAAGGTCAGTCTGGACTCAGAACAGAATGTGCCCTCTCCCGAGACTTAAGTCCTCTCTCTACATCATGGTGCTACCGCATCTAAGCCGGAGTTTAAGGGGAACAGCTATCGGCCCAAGGCTCACATACCAGTCATAACCCCCCACCTCTCCACTCCAGGTGATGATCAACTGCAGCAGCCCAGAGGATTTTCCGGCGAGGTACTGATACTTACGTCTCAGGACATTGCTCCAGTCCCTGCTTCAACGGACTCTAGCACACAGCACCAGCGGATCGCCACTGCAGGCATTGGCTGACTCCTGACTTCCCCACACTATAATACTCAAGTATTGGGGACGGCTCCTGTACTACTGCTTGTCCACTACATTACATGCATACTCTATATGTGGTACAGGAAGTTTAGTACGCTCTAAGTGATTACTGATTTGTTCTTTTTTTTTTTAATTCTTATTTTTCACATTCTTCTCACATGTTATGATCTCCTTGAGACAGGTTAATCTAATTACTCTACTATGGCATACCAATACAGTCTGTCAGTTTAGACACTTCACTCTTCTTACTACGCCTGACTGCTACTGACATTGTGACCGAACATGTTTTCTTTAACTGAGAATCTCACTCCTTTAGCACACAGTGCTTATGAGAGATCTATATACTCCTACTGCCAACATTCTGCTAACACTGTGTTTCATTTGCCACTTGTTCTTGTAAAAAAACAAACAAAAAATGTGCAGTTTATTTCTTGCTTGTCTTTGCAGACTATGACTTTGTACCTTGATTATTCTAGCGATACTATGCAAATGTCCTTAATGTACCAGTATGCACGTAAAAAAAAAAGAATTTTAAAAAATAATAATAATAATTTTGTTAAAACAAAATCTTCATTTAAGATTGTGAAGAGTTATTATGATACCAGTAGCTGTCAATTTAATTCTTAGCTCCAAAGCATACCAACAAGTCAATTTGTTGTTCGTTGATTGTGAAGAAACTGCTCTGAGTATACCATGTTCTTGGAGCAGGCTTCGCGTATAAAATCATTCTTGTAGAGAAAAAATACTGCCCCAAAGAAAAAGAAAATACACTAAAGAAAGTAGGTGATTTCAACCGATCAGAGCTTATCCAGTACAGGAATAAAAATAAAAATTACGAAAAAAACACCTTGGCAAAATGGGAGAATCTCTAAATCCTGGACTGGGGGCGGAGCCTGACTGCCAAGCAGACCAGATGTGCTCAGCAGGAGATCCTGTGTCTGGCCACAGATTTCAGGGTAAATACTGTGGTGGAATCTCGGTAAAAATAAATTTAGTAGGCCGAGATTACCACGTGGCATGTGTACGTGCATATGCTGACGTATCGATCAGTTGGTTGCACGAGGCAAGATACGATCAGTAGTGTACGGAGCATGTGCAAGAATACAGGATATAGTATTCCCCCTCCTCCATTGTGCTGGACAAGCCATGCGGTCAAACAGGAAGTTAATTCTTATTTGTGTTGATTGGTCAAGAGAATGTGCGGGTGGAGCTTAATATGGGAGGAGTTATATGCCTATATAAGGAGCCTGCACTATTGTCCGGGACTCAGACTTTGCTGTATTTTGGTGACGCTAGTCCCTCTGAGTCCCGATCGGTGATCCAATAAAGAATCTCTTCCTTCCTGAAGAAACCTGTGTCCATCTCTCTGTGCTTGGCTTCCGTCAGTTTCTCCGGTATCAATACCCCTTCTATATACGTTTAACAGACGGCAACCGACAATGATCATGACCGGGGAACACTGCAGCAGACGGTGATAACCCACATCAGCTCCCCCGATTCTGGGCAGTCTGGTCAGGGGCTTGCGGATTACGCTTGAACGAAATGGGTGAGGCGGCCGCTCTCCTGGTTCCTTAGCTGCTGCTCAGACTCACGATTCGCGCCTCCCCCCCTTTTGGACGAGTGGGGGTTGTCACGGTCCCCACTGCTTGGCTCCATGCATCATGCTTACTTCTCACGGCAGTCACGGCTGGGGAACAGGCCACAAGGCTACCCTTCAAAATGGCAGACAGCCCTCCTCCTGAGCTCTAGATGCAACTTGCAGAGCAAGATGGATGCTCGGCAGTGTACCAAATCTGCCAGCGTCTGGATGCACTCTTCGCCCGTTTCTGGGCGCAACTAGAGGCCCAAAGCACGGCAGCAACACAAGGCTGGGAATGCGGATGGAAAGGGTCCATCAGCCACCCTCGGACACAACTACTCACCAAGCAGATAAGCTTCCAGCACTGAGCCCGCTTGGGCCGAGAGCCACCGGGGATATTCCCCCTATGCATTAGCCACGGAGGCAGAAGATCCGACGCCGCAGGCGGCTAACATCCCAACGATCCTGCTGCATTCTGCCAGGGAAGGACTCGGACTCAGCCGTGAGCACTCGAGTCCGTAGTACATCGATGCAGGCCCTTCCCACAGCCCGGGGCTGATGGTTGCACATTTAACCCTCTCCTTGGACTGACTCCAAGTTACACCTGGAAGTTCCCAAGCCTCGACATTGGCTAAAACTGACCTTGTCATCTGGATCCAGGACTTGACACACATGGTTTGATCATGGCTTCCAGTGCTTACCCATTATGCCCTAATTTTAGTTTAATGTTTGTTGATCTTCTGTTTTATGCTCTACTCATATGACTTAGGCGTTGATGCGATTTCCCAGAGAAACGGCCTAACAGGGCATTACATATATGCTTGTCACCCTATCTCGAGCCCGCTATAACTATTCCTGGCCTTCACACTTACTTGACTACCCCGGGCATCTTAAGCAGGCCTCCCCAGTCTGCCCACTGCTGAAAATGTAAGGGGCCACAGTGGTTCACCTCTCAAGCTACCCTAGCTAAACATCCAGTAATCACTCTTATGTTAAACAGCCACAACGCCTTACCTGCTCTGTTAGTTCACAAAGTGGGTTATAATCTTGGGCAGCTCTACTGTTTCTCTTTGCATGCTCAATTTAATCTTAATTTTAATGCTACTATCCTGTTTTGCATGCACACGGTATACTATAGGCATGTTAAGCGACCACGATTACTCCATGATAATTATGCAAAACCTACGCCGATGTGAATAGCAGTTCATGTTTACATGCCTAACTAACTTAGAAAATATAGACGTACTTACCTGCAGCTAATATGAACTTAACATTAAAAACTGTGCTGCCTCATCGCAATGAAGCACAGTGATATCTTTAAAGGGAAACTCCAGTGCCAGGAAAACAATCCGTTTTCCTGGCACTGCAGGTACCCTCTCCATCCCACCTCCCATCCCAGGTAGATGAAGGGGTGAAAACCCCTTTAGGTCACTTACCTGAGACCCCGCCGATGTCCCTCGGCGGTGGTTTCGGGTCGGTGTAGCTCCTCCCAGTAATCGCGTCAGCCGTCTGAAGAAACCTAATGCGCATGCGCGGCAATGCCGCGCACGCGCATTAGGTCTCCCCATAGGAAAGCATTGAAAAATATTTTTCATGCTTTCCTATGGGGAATTGAGCGACGTTGGAGGTCCTCACACAGCGTGAGGACGTCCAGCGACGCTCTAGCAAATCTTTGCTATCAACGCGGAACTGCCCTCTAGTGGCTGTCTAGTAGACAGTCACTAGAGGTGGAGTTCACCCTGCAATTTAATTATTGCAGTTTATAAAAACCTGCAATAATTACAGTTGCAGGGTTAAGAGTAGTGGGAGTTGGCATTGGCACCCAGACCACTCCAATGGGCAGAAGTGGTCTGGGTGCCTGGAGTGTCCCTTTAACTGTTCATATCCTCATGCTTCATGTTTCATTATGTATTCTGCATTTTCTTGCATTTGTTGTTGTGACAATGCAGGATGCTGTGTTCACTTATGCACGACAAAAATAAAGATTTACAAAAATAAAATGAAAATTACTATTAGGAATAATTAAATCTCTATTATTTTAGATTTCAATTGAAATTATAGGACTACCCAGAGAATATTAAAGAAGCATTGGCATGTTTTAACAGCAAATCCTATTTAAAATAAGATGGTCGGTATAAAAGAAAAATGTATTTATCAGGTTGCTAGGAACTTCCTTTCTGAAAATCTTTATTAAAGGTAAAAAGGACAAGAAAAGCTAGCCCTTCTGGTTACTAAGTAGGATTTTCCCATGTAGACAGTGAGGCCGTATAGAAAGTCAGGTTTTTAAAAATCGAGACAAAGTAAGGTCTGCTCATATTTCACTTGGAATTTTTTTATATGCACCACGACTAATGTGGCATATCTCCTTTGGTATTTTTTTTTACATTAAAAAATAAAAAAGCCCCCATAAAGGGGCTCCTCTTGACTGCAATATGTTTGTTTACTGCCATTTGTTAATAAGTGACTTTACATAGTTACATAGCTGAAAAGAGACTTGCGTCCATCAAGTTCAGCCTTCCTCACATATGCTTTTGCTGTTGATCCAAAAGAAGGCAAAAAACCCAGTCTGAAGCGCTTCCAATTTTGCAACAGACTAGGAAAAAATTCCTTCTTGACCCCAAAATAGCAGTCAGATGTCTCCTTGGATCAAGCAGCTATTTACCTTAGATGAAATCTCCTTTCTTCAAGCCTAAATGTGTGACCATGTGTCCTAAGTATATGGCCGGACTAATACGCTAGAGACAGAGAATGGTCAAAGGGAAAGCCCAGGTCAAGGAAGCCAGAAAATACACAATACCGTTTACACAAGCCAAGTCAGGGAAACCAGAATTCAGAATAACCAGGGAAAAGCCAAGATCAGGATACCAGGAATTCAGATTCACAATGATAAAGCACTCTCAGGAAACCAGGAACAGGAAACCACGACAGGGCAAGGTACTGGGGTGAGCTAGGGATTTAAATATCACGCGGCGGGCCGGCAGCCGCGACACCCTGTTACGTCCCCCTCATCAGGCCTTTTTTAGTCAAATGTATTGTCCACTGTCAGTCCCTTCGGGATCCATCCCTTATTCATCTTAATAAAGGTGAGGTAATCTAGACTTTTTTGACCTAGGCGACTTCTCTTCTCAGTGACGATACCTCCTGCTGCACTGAAGGTCCTTTCTGACAAGACACTTGAAGCGGGGCAGGCCAGAAGTTCTATCGCAAATTGGGATAGCTCAGGCCACAGGTCAAGCCTGCACACCCAGTAGTCAAGGGGTTCATCGCTCCTCAGAGTGTCGATATCTGCAGTTAAGGCGAGGTAGTCTGCTACCTGTCGGTCGAGTCGTTCTCTGAGGGTGGACCCCGAAGGGCTGTGGCAATGCGTAGGACTTAAAAAGCTCTGCATGTCCTCCATCAACAACACGTCTGTAAAGCGTCCTGTCCTTGCCGGCGTGGTCGTCGGAGGAGGAGGATTACTTTCACCTCTTCCCCTGTTAGATTCCCGTTGTGCTGTGACATCACCCTTATACGCTGTGTAAAGCATACTTTTTAATTGATTTTGGAACTGCTGCATCCTTTCCGACTTGCCGTAATTCGGTAACATTTCAGGCACTTTCTGCTTATACCGGGGGTCTAGTAGCGTGGACACCCAGTACAGGTCGTTCTCCTTCAGCCTTTTTATACGAGGGTCCCTCAACAGGCACGACAGCATGAAAGACCCCATTTGCACAAGGTTGGATGCCGAGCTACTCATGTCCTGTTCCTCGTCCTCAGTGATCTCTCTGAAGGTATGTTCTTCCCCCCAGCCACGTACAACACCACGGGTACCATATAGGTGACAACGAGCACCCTGGGATGCCTGTTGTGGTTGGTCTTCCTCCTCCTCCTCAGAGCCACATTCCTCCTCTGACTCCTCTTCCTCACAATCCTCTTCCAGCGATGCCGCAGGTCCAGCAAGCGATGCTGATAAGGCTGTTTCTGGTGGTGATGGTGACCACAACTCTTCCTTTTCATGCTCATCTATGGCCTGATCCAGCACTCTTCGCAGGGCACACTCCAGGAAGAAAACAAATGGTATGATGTCGCTGATGATGCCTTTGGTGCAACTGACTAGGTTTGTCACCTCCTCAAAAGGATGCATGACGGGGCGGGGCCTGACAGCCAAGATGGCCGGTCGAGCTTTCTGAGAACTCCTGCACCTGCGGGAGCAAACACGACAATTTGGACCGAGATAATAGCCTCAGCAACTCGGGGAGCTCGGAAACTGATGCAGAATCAAACCGGGAACAGGGGGATACCTTACCTGACCCGGTACACCAAGCGACCACAGCAACCGGCCATGCGGCCTACTCTGGAGCTGGGCCTGGAGCCTGGGGGAGGCGGCCAATCCCCCGGCAAGGGACACGCTCACATACAAGAGCCCACAATAGCCCTGCAACCCCCCCCCCCCTGGACCGGTGGGGGTTATCCCGGTCCCCGCTGGGGACGGTTACCCCCACAACTCAGCCTGTATCCCAACGGACCCGAGATGCCCCTGAAACTGCCGCCGCAGTAGCATTTACGCAACTCAGGGTGAGCACAGGGAACCCAAGCAACTACCGCTCAGACCACACCGATTATGCCGCAAGGTTGGACGCGATTTTCACGGCGTTTTGGGACGAACTCGAGCGGCGCAGACAGCAACATGCCACACTTAACCATGGCACCCGCTCATTAACACACTCACGTGGAGCACTCAAAATGGCCGCTACGAGCAGACCCCCGGCGCCCGAAGGGACCGCGACACCGCCCAACCCCACACATTAAGCTGAAGGCGCGTGCAACCAACCGGAGCAGCAGAACTCCCTTGGGACAGGGAACTCGACTGGACCGAGCAAATACCCAATCTACAGCCCAGCGCCAACGCAGACCCACCTACCCACCTCAGAGAGGCTCTACTACAAGCCGACCCGGTGGAGACCCACCAGCAGCCGCACAGAGGCGGGAACCGACATGGAGCACGCTTCAGCTAAACAAGCCTCGGAGAGACCAAACCCTGATCGTTCAACCACGTTGCCTAACATCAGACTGTCAAAACTTGGCATGCCCCGGTGCGGGCAGGGACTCTGCCTTACCGTTGCAAGGTATAGGGTGACTGTGGACTGTGATATGGGTGTCACAGGGGGTCCCATCAGCCCTACTTTGCTGAATGTGGACGAACTGTCATGCTAACTCTTGTTACCTCCTGTCTTCCTTGCACTCTGGGCTCAACTAGGACCCTCAATTGCTTACCTAAAGTCCGGTTATATTTTCTCTGGGGACAGCCTGGATATCAGCTTCAATTTACTAAGCACCTACTATTACAGCCATATGTTTTGCCTTTTAAGCTGCAACACCTTGAGTACTTTCACACTTGTCCATCTGCCTGCAGGTCTCTATTAAGCTAGCATGTACCCAATTTACCCTACCCTCTGGCAGGTGCTATCAACACCAAACATGTCCCCGTAATTGTAGCTTACAGTTATTTCATTAATTGGTTGTGTTCTTTTTTTTTTTTTTTTGTAATACATCTGAGATATATCCGTATACCATCACTATTAATTTACATACGGTTAAAAATGTTTATAGCTTGTACCAAACGATAACAAAAAGAAAAATTGTGCAGTTCCTTAGTGCCAAATTGTGTATCTTGATGGTCGAAATATGCGTGCTGTTGTGGCACATAACAAATGCTTGTTATTTTCATGCACAGAAAAAATAAAGAATTTAAAAAAAAAAAGGATGCATGAGCCTACAGGCATTGCGCATGAGCGTCCAGTAACCTGGCAAAAAAATTCCCAGCTCCCCAGAGGCTGTCCTAGCACCCCTGTCATACAAATAGTCGTTAACGGCTTTTTCTTGTTGGAGCAGGCGGTCGAACATTAGGAGTGTTGAATTCCAACGTGTCGGGCTGTCGCAAATCAAGCGCCTAACTGGCATGTTGTTTCGCCGCTGGATATCGGAAAAGTGCGCCATGGCCGTGTAGGAACGCCTGAAATGGCCACACACCTTCCTGGCCTGCTTAAGGACGTCCTGTAAGCCTGGGTACTTATGCACAAAGAGTTGTACGATCAGATTACACACATGTGCCATGCACGGCACATGTGTCAACTTGCCCAAATGCAATGCCGCCAACAAATTTCTTCTGTTGTCACAAACCACTTTGCCGATCTCCAGTTGGTGCGGAGTCAGCCACTGATCCACCTGTGCGTTCAAGGCAGACAGGAGTGCTGGTCCGGTGTGACTCTCTGCTTTCAGGCAAGTCAACCCCAAGACGGCGTGACACTGCCGTATCCGGGATGTGGAACAGTTCCTGGGGAGCTGGGGGGGTGCCGTTGATGTGGAGCAAGACGCAGCAGCAGAAGAGGACTCAGCCGAGGAGGTTATGGAAGAGGATGGAGTAGGAGGAGTAGAGGAGGTGGCAGCAGGCCTGCCTGCAAGTCGTGGCGGTGTCACCAACTCCTCTGCAGAGCCACGCATTCCATGCTTGGCAGCCGTCAGCAGGTTTACCCAATGCGCAGTGTAGGTGATATACCTGCCCTGACCATGCTTTGCAGACCAGGTATCAGTGGTCAGATGGACCCTTGCCCCAACACTGTGTGCCAGACATGCCATTACTTCCTTTTGCACAATCGAGTACAGGTTGGGGATTGCCTTTTGTGCACAGAAATTTCGGCCGGGTACCTTCCACTGCAGTGTCCCAATAGCTACAAATTTTTTGAACGCCTCAGACTCCACCAGCTTGCATGGTAAAAGCTGGCGGGCTAAGAGTTCAGTCAAGCCAGCTGTCGGACACTGGGCAAGGTGGTGACTTTGTGACATTGGCTTCTTACACTCAAACATGACTTGACAGACACCTGACTGTGGGCAGATGAGCAGGAACTGCTCAAGTCGAGAGACGGAGGGCCGGATGGTTGAGAGGGGGCAAGGAGGACAGCAGTGGTTAACGTGGCTGAAGATGCTGGACCAGGAGGAGGATGGCGGCTTTGAGTTTGTGTGCTGCTTGTACTCATGTGTTGATCCCATAGGCGTTTGTGATGTGCGATCATGTGCCTTCGCAAAGCAGTTGTACCTAGGTGGGTTTCAAAGGCAACTTAATAGATAAACACCAGTACACACTGGTGAGTAACTCTAAAAGTTTAAACAATGAGACCGGATATGTTTACCATAACCACTGTGTCACTGCAAGAATAGCCGCCACCTGCGGTTAAAAGTGTAAATATTGGTTACCTATTGAATATTAATATCCTTTTAGGTAACATTAAGTTTACCAAGTCTATTTTTTATAATTATCAGATTCTTTACAATTATCAGATCACATCTCATTAGGTTCAATTATTTCTTATTTTTATTTTTTTTTATTTTTATTCTATTTTATTTTATTTTTATAGATTCATACTGATTTCCTAATGTTCCAATGTATAACCTTCTAATCATTACTGTATTATTGTTCATAATGGGATTTGTTTAATGTAATGTTAACATTTAATCAACTAACCTTTCTTTATATTAACAATGAATTATGGGTTCATTTGTATTTGCCTTATTGAAAATGCAAAGTGATTTATTTTATTTATTCTATCGAAAATGCTAAGTGATTGAGTGTATTCATTTTATTAAAAATGCTAAAGTGATTTATGTAGTAGAAACCTGCTTTTGAAAAAAACATACTCCAGTAGATAAGGTTAATGTTGTAACGAAACAATTAGACCAGAACGTATTTAACAGAAGAGAGAACCGAGAATGCCATCCTCTGATGAAGTGATCCTATGATCACGAAACGCGTAAGGCGGCATTCTACTCGTAGTCCCAGGAGAGCAAGCTGGAACGCAAACCGGAGCCGCATTGGAACGCACGCGGCTGTCAGCAAGTCTGTCTGCAACACGAGGAGGTCCATATCTGATTTCATTCGGCCGGTGAGAGAGATTTTTACATCTTTTGGACACTCAAAATTCTGAACTTGACAGCAGTTGCTCTCCACACTTGGGAACTTTTATTGTCTTTTATATTAAGTGTGTTAGTTATTGACAGTGAATTGTTGCTAATAAAATCGTGTACATTTTAAGCAATCTGCACAGTATAATTGACATAGCTTTTTCTACTACAGTGGGATTATACATATCTTTCCCCAATTTACTTATCGTTTAGTGTATTGGTTGATACATATAGTGAAACCTCTACTAGATTATTTTTATTCAGCTATTTTTTTATTTTTCTTGCCCTCATATGGGAAGAAAAAACAGCTGAGACATTTGCTACATAATATTGCTACTTTGTGAAATCACATTGCAACTACAAAAACTATCTCCACAGAGTCCTGCAAACTACTATTGTTTATTCAATAGGTATCCAATATGTACCTAGGTGGGTGTTGGACTTCCCACGACTCCGTTTCTTTTGGCACAGGTTGCAAATGGCATCGCTGTTGTCAGAGGCAGACACACACAAAAAATGCCACACTGCTGAGCTCTGCAATGACGGCATTCTGGTGGTGGAAACAGCATGCATTGATTGGCGTGCTGTCTGGCTGACCCCGGGTGCCGATGCATGCTGTCTGACTGTGCCACTAGCTCCTTGCGACGCCCTCCCCCTGCTTCCAACTCGTCTCCTCCTCCTCCTCTCTGTCTCCCCATCTGAACTTTCCCCCTGTTCTTCTTCTCTTCTAGCGGGCACCCACGTGACATCCACGGACGCATCGTCATCACCATCGCTTCACTTGTATCTGACAACTCAGCAAAGGAAGCAGCAGCGGGTACAACATCATCATCATCACACCGTACGTGTGTAATGCTGCCTGACTGAGACATATCCCTGTTATCTATATCCTCTGGCAATAATGGTTGCGCATCACTCATTTCTTCCAACTGATGTGTAAATAACTCCTCTGACAGATCAAGTGAAGCGGCTGTGGTGCTAGTGTTGGTGGTGGCGGCAGGCGGGCGAGTGGTAACTTGAGAGGTTCCCGAAGCTAAGCTGGAGGAGGATGGTGCATCAAGGTTCCGAGCGGAAGCTGTAGAAGATTGGGTGTCCTGTGTTAGCCAGTCAACTATGTCCTCAGAACTTTTCAAGTTCAGGGTACGTGGCCTCTGAACACTGGGCATTATTCTAGGGCCAAAGGGAATCACAGCACCACGACCACGACGGCCCCTGCGGGGTGGCCTGCCTCTGCCTGTCATTTTTTTTTCGATTAGTGGTACTATGCGTGCAAGCTACTGTGACAACAGATATGAGTGGCACTGGTGTGACACTGTGCCCTGGCAGGCCCTGAAACGCACACTCGTGAAGGAAACTGACTGCTATTATATTACAGTCCAAAAAGTTTAGTTTTTTTTTAAATGCACGTTATTAGGACACCAGTGAGTGAGTGGTGGCACTGGGCAGGCCCTGAAACGCACACACGTGAAGGAAACTGACTGCTATTATATTACAGTCCAAAAAGTTTAGTTTTTTTTAAATGCAAGCTATTGTGACACCAGATATGAGTGGTGGCACTGGGCAAGTAGGCACACTATACGCTGTGAGCCTGACACACGCACTGGCAGACAACTAACTGCTATTCAATCTATTACAGCCAAAAAATCTTTTTTTTTTTTCTTAAATGTACACTACTGTTACACCAGATATGAGTTGCACTGGTGTGACGCTGTGCCCTGGCAGGCCCTGAAACGCACACTCGTGAAGGAAACTGACTGCTATTATATTACAGTCCAAAACGTTTTTGGTTTTTTTTTAAAAGGAAGCTATTGGGATACCAGTGAGTGAGTGGTGGCACTGGGCAGGCCTGAAACGCACATGCATGAAGGAAACTGACTGCTATTATATTACAGTCAAAAAAGTTTTTGTTTTTTTATAAATGCAAGCTATTGGGACACCAGTGAGTGAGTGGTGGCACTGGGCAGGCCCTGAAACGCACACGCGTGAAGGAAACTGACTGCTATTATATTACAGTCAAAAAAGTTTTGTTTTTTTTAAATGCAAGCTATTGTGACACCAGATATGAGTGAGTGGTGGCACTGGGCAGGCCCTGAAATGCACACTAGTGAAGGAAACTGACTGCTATTATATTACAGTCCAAAAAGTTTAGTTTTTTTTTTAAATGCAAGCTATTGTGACACCAGTGAGTGAGTGGTGGCACTGGGCAGGCCCTGAAACGCACACTAGTGAAGGAAACTGACTGCTATTATATTACAGTCAAAAAAGTTTTTTTTTTTTTTAAATGCAAGCTATTGTGACACCAGTGAGTGAGTGGTGGCACTGGGCAAGTGGGCACAGTATATGCTGTGAGCCTGACACACAGGCTGGCAGGCAGGCAACTGCAATTACATTACACAAAAAAAACTGATGTTCTATCCCTAAAAAGGGCTTTTTGGGGTGCTGTCCTTACAGCAGAGATCAGATGAGTCCTTCAGGACTGTAGTGGACACTGAATACACTAGCCTAGCTATCAATATCCCTATCAAATCAGCAGCAGCTACACTGTCCCTCCTCTCACTAAGAATGCAGCTTCACAATGAATGTAAAATGGATGCTGTCCGGGAGGCGGGAGGGTGTGGGAGGGAGGGTCTGCTGCTGATTGACTGGAATGTGTCTGCTGACTGTGAGGTACAGGGTCAAAGTTTACTCAATGATGACGAATAGGGGGCGGACCGAACAGCGCATGTGTTCGCCATCCGTGGCGAAGGCGAACAAGCGATGTTCGCCAGGAACTATTCGCCAGCGAACAGTTCGGGACATCACTATTTATATGTAGAGGAGGGAGGATTGGGAGGATTATGTGTAGGAGATCATGTAATGTTGTATGGCTGTGCGTTTCTATGTCTCCTTGGGTTTGGGGTTTGAGTTCTCTGCCTTCTAATGTCTTGGTCTCTTTGCCTCCGGAATGATTTATGTCTTGTTGGACTAGGGGTTTGTTTACTGTGCTATCTTGTGTTGATGTCATATTTGTCTCTTCTGTTGTACTTATTACGTAATTCTCTCCTATATTGTTTTGTATCCGTTTTGTTATATGCTTTATTCTCTTGAGTATATTAGACTTTTATTCAGGTCCCCACCCCTCCATGGAATTTTAACCCATTGTATCCCAGAGTAAGTTAAAGAGGCTGGATTACTTGCATGATGAGTTTTAAAGTAGTACAGCAATGTGTGGTTTGCTAATTTTTCCAAATGGTGGACCTACTGTTTTGCAGATGTTACATGTACCACATTTATAAAAGCCTGTATAGGAATTAAAAAAAATGTTTCTCAGGAGATGGTCTGGTATAGCTACGTACCAGTTTGTCCTTCAATGTGGCAGCCCCCCTAAAATGATTTTGGGTTTTGATGGCAAAATTGAGGATAAAACTTGATCTTGTTTTAGTAAATCCCAATGTTTGTAAATTGCCTTCTTTATAAAATTGGATTGGGCACTGTAAATAAAAAAAACAAAAGGACAAGAGAAAAAATGTATTGTTTCTCTTCTTAGGGACAAATATATTATTTCTATCCATATTGGCTACTTTCTCCATTGTATCACATAAGAGGAGTAAGTCATAATTCTTCTTTGCAAATTGGGATTTTACTTTATCCATTTGTTCCCTACAGACATCCTGGTCCGAGCATTTTTTCGTAATCCTCAGGAATTGTCCGTAGGGAACATTTTATAACCATGATGGATAATGGCAACTGGACGTCCAAATAAAAACTATCGACGTCCACGCTTTTAAAAAAGGTCTTAGACTTTAAAATTCCTCGCTCTGCTTATGAAACCAAATCTAAAAAATCCACAGTGGTATTGCTATATTGAAAGATAAAAGATAAATTAAAAACTTTATGATTAATATACGATAAATCTAAAAGATCTAATTCTGACCCTTCCCAGATAAAAAAAAAAAAAAGTCACCTATATATCGCCTATAGAGGACTAGGTTGGAGTAAAACCTGTTACATAGGGGAATGTCTGCTAAGCGCTGATACTATTTTGTGTGTTTTATTCTTGATTTATATTTAAAACTTGGGAAGGTATCTTGGTATCTAGCGGCTTTCCAAATTATTTGCTCTATACTATTAAGTATAGATTTTCTCATTTACTCTGTTTGTTTGCACTCTCTTATATTGCACTCTCTAATATTGACTATTCTTCTAATGTTTTATTTACGCTCAAGAATTACAGCTCACGCATTCATAGCTTAACTATGTTAAATCGCTAATGTTAATCATTATTAACCGCAAGCTTGCTTAAGACTCTTACCAAAGAGTCTATACTTTCACAGAATTTTTAACGTTTTCTCCTAGTGTGAAGACTGGCGTCTGTCACTACAACAAGGAATTTCCAATTCACTAGTCATTTGTTTACATGGTGGACCCCACCAGGGACGTTTTAGCCGCGAGGCTAACAAGGCATTTTCCAGGAGGCGGCAAAAAAAGCCGCCCCCAAATGCCCAGGGCAAATGTCTTGTTAGCCTTGCGGCTAAAAGACATGCTGGGCTGGCTGCTGGGCGGGCGGGTGGCACTGGCGAGGGAGCACTTTCCCCTGAGCTGTCTGCTCAGCTCCCTCGCGCGCCGCCCGCAGAGTGAGGCTGGGAGGCGGATCCAGAATATGACATCATATTCCGGCTCCCAGCCTCACTCTGCGGGCGGCACGCGAGGGAGCTGTGCAGACAGCTCAGGAGAAAGTGCTCCCTCGCCAGCCACCCACCCAGCAGCCCGCCCGGCAGCCCCAGGGAGAGGGAGAACCCCCCCCCCCCCAGCATTCCTAAAGGTAAGGAGGCTGGGGGGGTTAAATAAATTTTTTTTAAAAAGTGAGTGTTAATGTGAGTGAGTGTGTTTGTCTGCTAGTGTGTGTTTGTCTGTTTGTGTGTGTGTCTGACTGTGTGTGTCTATTAGTGTGTGTGTGTTTGTCTGTTAGTGTGTGTGTGTCTGTTAGTGTGTGTGTGTCTGTTAGTGCGTGTGTCTGTTTGTGTGTGTCTATTAGTGTGTGTCTGTTAGTGTGTGTCTGTGTGTGTTAGTGTGTGTGTGTGTCTTTTAGTGTGTGTGTGTGTGTGTGTCTGTTAGTGTGTGTTTGTCTGCTAGTGTGTGTTTGTCTGTTTGTGTGTCTATTAGTTTGTGTCTGTTAGTGTGTGTGTGTGTCTGACTGTGTGTGTCTGTTAGTGTCTGTGTGTGTCTGACTGTGTGTGTCTGTTAGTGTGTGTTTGTCTGCTAGTGTGTGTTTGTCTGCTAGTGTGTGTTTGTCTGCTAGTGTGTGTGTGTCTGTTAGAGTGTGTGTGTATGTTAGTGTGTGTGTGTCTGTTAGTGTGTGTCTGTGTGTGTTAGTGTGTGTGTGTGTGTGTCTGTTGGTGTGTGTGTGTGTGTCTGTTAGTGTGTGTGTGTGTGTGTGTGTGTGTGTGTGTCTGTTAGTGTGTGTTTGTCTGCTAGTGTGTGTTTGTCTGTTTGTGTGTCTATTAGTGTGTGTGTGTGTCTGACTGTGTGTGTCTGCTAGTGTCTGTGTGTGTCTGTTAGTGTGTGTGTCTGACTGTGTGTGTCTGTTAGTGTGTGTTTGTCTGCTAGTGTGTGTTTGTCTGCTAGTGTGTGTGTGTCTGTTAAAGTGTGTGTGTGTATGTTAGTGTGTGTGTGTGTGTCTGTTAGTGTGTGTTTGTCTGCTAGTGTGTGTTTGTCTGCTAGTGTGTGTGTGTCTGTTAGTGTGTGTGTGTGTGTGTATGTTAGTGTGTGTGTGTGTGTGTGTGTCTGTTAGTGTGTGTTTGTCTGTTAGTGAGTGAGTGTGCGTGTGTGTGTCTGTTAGTGAGTATGTGTTTCTGTCAGTGAAAATGTGTGTGTGTTTAGAATGCGGGGCAGGGGGGAAGGGTTGGGTGGGAGTGGCGCGCGGGGGGGGGGGGGGTGCCTGAGTTTTGTCCTGCCTAGGGCAGCACATAACCAGGATACACCACTGGACCCCACTGAGGAACCTGATTCTTGACCTACTGTTCTTTATGTTTCATCGTGGTTGAGGATATACCAGTCTTAGCTGCAGCAAGAAAGAGGAGTTGGGAGGAGCTCGATGACACTATATGATATTGTTGTACACTCTGATTGGTTGATTTTTTTACATCATTGTTAACTCTTTCTGTGCTGCTGGGAGGTTCAGTAAAAAAAAGATAAGCAAATATTCGCCTTCTGTCGTTAATAAAATTTAGATTATTCGTTCACTAAAGCAGGAATAATCCCTAATTTTGACTGCCCTGGGCCAGCCAAGGCTATGCTTCCTTTCCCTTATACTTTCTGTCCCTCATACACACAATTAGCAATGAAGTCAGTCAAAATTACATACACACAATTATATTTATACTTGCATACATACAGGGCTATTTACTATAATATATAAATATATTTCTAAGCCCAGGCCAACTCACTGGTTTTGCACCCCTCCCTGTCACAGGTGCCTTATTCCAGTGCCCTATATAACCTTGCACAGCAGAGAGTCCCAGTAGGAAGAATCTCCCAAGTAAGTAGGTTAATGTCATAAGAGCAGGCATTAGGTCGCTAGGCTTGAACCTGCGAAAAGGGGGTACACTGATGATGTGGAAGTCTTATGCATTGTATGATCGTATACTGTAACTAACCCCCATTATCTCATTATTTTTGCCTAGATTATATTTGTTTTTATAAACTATTCAATTCTGTGAGCTTTAAAGTTGCTGTTTAGTGAATGAGCGAGTGCGCTGGATCTTTTATGTTTTTTATTATAGTTTACCTTTTTCATTTCATACAATAAATCCGTGCACCATTTTCAAAAACTAAAACATGTGTGATTTGCCTGGAGTGGTTGACTGAAAAAAAAAAAGATAATGTATTATTTCTCATAGGGAAATGAAATCCCACAATGAACAAAAGTGTTTCTGTGGGCACGGAAGGAGGAGAAGTGAAAATATGTGATTATTTTCCGTGTTCAGATTAGATTTACACTGTGGTTTGACTTGAATGACAACATTAGCTTAGTAATATGTCATTTGTTAATCTAGCACCCAAAAAGTTGTCAGAAAAGTTTCATTTCACACAGAGAACAGACTGGCTCAATAAGTTTTGAGGCCTTTCGTTTTTGAATTTTTTAACTTACCTGGGCTCTACCAGGCACTGATTTCCGTCTTAACTTGCATCCCTGGACAGCCAGGAGTTCCCAAGCATAAATGTCCGTCGCCTCCTCAGCTAAACCCTGCAATGCTAGGGATTAGCAAATTGGCTGACAACAATTAAGTTACGTCCTCAGCCAATGAGCTAAGCCCTGCATTGCAGGCCTTACCTCAGGAGAGCTTACAAAAATTCCTGCTTAGAAAATTCTGCCTCCCCTAAAATGGCACTGGAGGTGCGGAACAGTGTCAGCAGACCCCAGTTAAAAAACAGTGAACCGTTTGAGTCTTAACAATGGGGTGGAGGGGGAGTCATGAGCTGTAGTTGTTATGGTGCTTGGAGCATTATTTTAACAGTTTGGTTATATGGCTTCCTGTCTAGTCCCAAATAAATAGTTATTTAAATGAGTGACTCTTTTGATAAAGGACATTCTCTGGAATATTTAAAAATTGGGAAGCTACCTACACGCTACCCGCCTGTTTCACATTAAGCCCTGGAAGTGTCAAGGAGGATTCAAATATATACACGATTGGATTTAATAAAGTGTGTGCATAAAATACCACGGCTGCATAGCAAGTCAACGTGCATCATGACTGTGTCATCCAGGGCTCCCTGCTAGGAACGTACAATAACCAATCAGCCCTATAGCCAGTGGTGTATTATGAAATTGTGCTCCCTAGGCATGACTAAATTCAGGCACCTCCCTAATCTAAATTTGCCCCACCAATTTGTTTCAGGGCCACTTTTTTGACTGACAGACACACGCCTTCATTGATACATGCACTGAAATACACTCATTGGCACACACATACAGTCATTGGCACACACGCTGTTTAACCAACACACACTTTCACTGCCAGATACAAACTGACACGCACAGTCTCGGATACAAATATACTGACACACTCTGTCCGGAGTGACATCATATTCTAGCTCCCGGCATCACAGAAAGGCAGGCAATGGAGCAAGAAGAGCGGAGGACAGCGCTTCCTCACCAGCCGGCTAAGGAGGGCCCTAATGTGGCCAGCTGGCCAGTTCTTGGGCCTCCCAGGACACAAGGCATACAAGGCATTTGCCTGGTTGCTTGGGCTGTGTTTTATGCCGCTCCCTTGAAAGTGCCTTGTTTGCCTTGTGGTAAATACGGCCCTGCCTGAAGTCATGTTTGGTCAATCAGATGTAGCTATGGGCTGATTGGTTATTGTATTGTTCTACTTCAGAGTACTGAATGACATTTTTCATGCTGCAGTCTGCTTTGCTATGAAGGTCTCGTATTCGTATTTGGTGCATACAAAAATAAGTACATTGTGCACATGGTCTATTAGGTGGTGTGCTTAACATACTAATACTAATAGACCTTGCACATGATTTATTAGCATGTACACATAATTTAACAGAATGTGCGTATGATTTAAAAAAAATTATTTCCGCAGGGGTCTTGACAGACACGACGCCGAGATCTACACTCCCGGCACCTGGGTACAAAGACACAGTGACTGCTGCCCTCCTGAAATCCATGCTGGCGGAACTCCGGCCACAGACATAGCCAGCTTCCAGACCTTGCTCGAGGACGCAAACACAAGACTTACACAGCTAGAAACCTCCACCGCTGATACAGTAACCAGGCTTACCTCGGTGGAGCTGAAACTGGACAGGCAACTGCTCCTCACCTCTGACAAGTTCGAGGCCTTGTAGGACACGCAAAGCCGTTTTAATATAAAGTTTAGAGGCATACCTGAAGCTGTGGACCTTACCGACCTACCACACTTCATCTGATGGCTTCTTGCCATGGTACTACAACCCAAGCAGGCCAAGTTGGTAAAGCTGGATAGCATGTTCCGGATACCAAAATCGGTGATGGCCTCTGACGTCATCTTCAGGTTCCAGGCGCTTCAGGACAAAGCCCCCCTCCTCACGGCAATTAGGGACAAGACACCGATCCAGTTTGAGGGCACTACTCTGCAGTTCTTCCCGGACCTCACAAGGAACTCTCTAGCTTGGTGCAGGTCACTGAAACCCCTCCTGCACACACTACACGCAGGAAAGGTCCAGTAACGGTGGGGGACTCCACGTTCGCTTTCATTTATCCACCAGGAGACTAACCACAGGGCAAAAAGATACGAGGAGCTGGAGACCCTCCTGAACAACCTGGGACTGCTTCGCTTGTCTACCACTACTGCACCAAACCTATCCCACCTGGATCCCTTGAAGATCGCTGAGTTTACACCGTGCTCGGCTCGAGCCCCAGCAACAACCTGGGCAGAAACCTGAACAGCGCTCTCAGGGGTACACCCTGTGCCTGCAACCTCCTTTGAGGACACTGCCTCTTGCCCAGAGGCTCACTGTTGTAGTTTCTGTTATTACATATGGTTCCTAATTTTTTATAATTTTTTTATACTTCTTATAATCTTATTCATATCCAATATTGTCATTCATGAGCAAAACTGTTACCGCAGTTTTACTAGCTCGACATATACATGGCTCAATGTTTTAGCTGACAGGCAGGCGTAACGGTTACAAAGCCCTCCCACAATGCACCTGGTCATACACCACAGCCTCAAAACTCCTCCCCCCCACACTTTTCCCCCCATGTCTGTGCAATAATGCCGTATTGCTACACAGAAGGGGGTATCTCTTCCTAAGGGTACTGACCTCTCTTGAACGTCTAAAGTGTTCCCTACCTCAGTGTCAGGATTACTAATTGATCCAGCACGTAGGATTGTGTCACACTGAGGACTAATCGGTAACGTATTACCGGGCCTTAGAATGGCTGGACTTAATGCACCAGAGAATAGTCAGGATACTTGCTGAGGTCAGGAGACACGGAATGAGACACAACGATAAGGGAAAGCCAGAAATCAGGGATACCACAATACAGGGAAGTCAAACTAAGCCAAAGTCAAAAACCAGTATAATAGACGCTCAGGAACACACTCTCGGACAACCACTAGGGAAACCACGACAGGGCAATGAGGAAAAGTAATTTTGAGGGTTTTTTTTGTTTGTTTTTTATAATTTATATTTTATTGGAGTTTTATATACAATAAAACACTTTTCCAATATATGATTCGTAATAACATGACAATGTTGTGCCTTCACGTATGGGTTGTGGCATTCAATGTGTCTCATAGACCATACCATTTTAACAAACATATAACGTGGTATGGTGTTACGGATTATGTCAGGGTTATCAAGAGGGACAAACCTTTGTGCATTATGTACTCGTGTGTTGGACATGTATGTTTTGAGTGCAGGCTATGGGCCCTGTGTGTAGGACTGATTGTTATGTAAGGTCTATGTGTCGGTTGTAAGGTGGGTAAGGTGAGCAAAGTCCCTATATCGGAGCTAGGCGTTTTATCTCCACTCTCCTGCGTTGGGTAGATTCCCCTGGTGTCGATATATGCAGTCTCTGGGCAAAGACTCTAGTGGTGCCATGTTCGTTTATTCCCGCTAGCTGTGTGGTCTTCTGTGGTGGCCTTGACTGATGCAGACTCTGAAGGAAGGCTTCAGGGTCACCGTTTGAATCTAGTGTAGTCACCATGTTGTCTCCTGGGACTTCCAATGTTCCGTCCATCCCCCATCGGTATTTAATTTTTGCGTCTCGCAGTCGTTTTGCAGTTGGGGCCAGTTTCCTTTTCTCCGTCAATACCGCAAACGGTAGGTCTGCATATATCGTTATCGAGCTGCCCTCAAAGTTGATGTTGCCAGTGTCTCTGGAGTATGCCATAATTGCAGACCTTGCTGCCACATCAGATGTTACTGCTATGAGGTCTCTGGGTGCTTCCGTGGGAGCCGATGCCGATTTGCGTATCCTGAACGCTGAAACCAGCAGCGGGTTGCTCTCCCCCCTCTTTAGGCCCATGGCTGTCACCATTCTTTGCAGGAAGGGGAGTAGCTCTGGTCCCCCAATGTGCTCAGGAACCCCTCTGACTCGGATGTTGCGGCGCCTGTGCCTGGAATCCTGCACAGTCACCGTTCGGGTAAGTTTCTGGATCTGGGTGGTCATTTTCTCCATCTGGTCGTGGGTGGCCTGTATTCGAGTATCTCGTGCCGCCTCCCTTGTCTCTAGATCGGTTACTCTATTTGTGAGCTTACCCAGATCCGCTTGGGCTCCTTTGAGGTCTGCCTTCCACACCTTCCTGAAGTCCTGCAGGAGGTTTCTAATGTCTCTCCGTGTCGCCGGCAATGAATCTCCCTCTGCCTCTGATTCCGAGTGCATGCTGCTTCCTGATGTGGAAGTCTGTTCCTCCTGCTCGCCTTTGGATTCCACTGAGGCTTCTCCATCGCTCTGAGCCTCCGGCGCCATTTTAGCAGGCGTGCGCGGAGTCGGCCTCTCAAATGAGAGCCTAATGTCAGGCATTTTCGATGCCTCTTGTTGCTTGTTTTTTTTGTTCTTTGCCCCATGGTCGTCTCTGGGTGTGGGGCCATGGGGTGTCAATGTGTGGGAGCGGGTACATTGGTATAAGTTCTCTTTTTTTTTGAGCAGTTTAAGCGGAGCTCCTCTTTTAGACGTCTGTTCGGTTGCTTGGTTGGCCACGCCCCCCAGTAATTTTGAGTTTAAATAAGTGCTTTGCAGTTCTGATTGTCCGAAAACTACCTTTGACCCAAAAACGTGCGCGCGCGTCTCCCTAGTGACATCACACGCACGCCGACGTTAATGTGGGCGGACGTGGGGGTATAATTTGGCGTGGATCTGCAGAGGCCGGCGTCCTTCAACATGCTGCAAGAGTCAGTTATACAGATGCACGGCTGCTAGGCGTAGATACCGCAAGGTGAGGAGGAATATGTTACACTCAGCCCAGGAAGACCTTTTAGTTAACTCCTAGTCTAGATTTCTATTGTTCAAAAAAATATAAAATCCTCGTTCTGCATGTCTTTTGCTTATGATGTATAATGACTCTGACATGTACTCTACCTATGTTTTGTCATCAACTGCTCAAAGTATCTTATTGTATGCATGCAGAACAAGCAAAAATAAAGAATTACATGTAAAAGAAATGTAAAATACATTTCTGTGGGGCTTTTCATAGTTGATAATTATGGTGGGGAGGGGGATTGCCATACTTTCATTTATGTTTCTTCCATATAGAAAGATTTTGTTTCTTTTTCTTTCTGTGATATTTTTTGATTGGGAAACTCCCTCAGTATCAAAGTAAAACTGATATTTACGTCATATATTTTTTCTACACATTTTTAAGTAATGCTATGTAAATATTGCATAGTATTACCTAAAAATGTGTAGAAATTGCTTAAAAATAAAACATTTTGTTTTACTAGGATCGAATTGCTGATATATACTCATCATTATTTTAGTTTTTAACATTTTATTTAACATTTAACATTTTTTATGATGATTTCTACGTTAATACAAGTAATTCCCACCAATGTGATGCACTATGGTTGTAATAAATACCGGGATGAGTGTAAGGTTTTAAAAAAGGGTTTGAGAAAGGTCAAAGGATGAAAACATTGCTTTGTGTATTGTAATGTGAAATTGCTATTTCAAGTACCAGTTTATAGGCACCAATTATTAAAATTGCATTGTCAGCTCTTCACAATAGGTATTTATCAGTTCAGCATTTAATAAGATACATTCATTTAACTACAAATTAAAGTATTACGAGTTGCACAAAAATTTGTAAGAAAATTTATGGTAACTTTTTGAGTTCCAAAAGAGATATTGATAAATAGATTGAGATCCACGATGCCTTGCATAATTTTTAGAGGGCCCCTTTAAAAACAGGCTGTTTGAACATTAATGATGCTATTTCATTTCAAGAGAGCTTCTTTGTACACGGTCATGATTTTCCCCCCCAAAAGGCGCACGGTGCAGTTAAATCCATTAATGCTAAATTTTTAAAAAATGTTCATAGTACACGCAGTCCCCAATTCACCTTGAACTCGATCTTATCCTTTCTTAATTTTGTTTGTACTAGGCAAAAGTGCAAAATCCAGTTCAGTCCTGTTAGAGTTATAACTATTAACACAGCGAGCTGGTTACTCTTTGGTGATTGAGAAACAAAAGGTTGGTTGTAGCTGGTAATTTGCAGAGATTTCGAAACCCAAGGAGTTTATACAAATGAAACTGAGAGGCTTTACTCTAAATACTGTCCCAGACTTTACGTGTCTTCTGATGGGACAATCCCTCATTTGTACTCAATTGTCAGTCTTTCATGCCAAGTGTTCTCCTTATCTGACTGTGGGATAGAACCTGTGAAGTCCCAAGTAAATGACCATTTATTTAGACTGCAATAAACATTTATATATTAGTTTGTTTAACCCCTTCAGGACCAGTGGTATGCTAAGACCCCTTTTCTATGCCAGGATTAAATAAAATATTTAAGTTATTTTTATACAGTGGCCTGGGTGCAGTGTTCCTTAACCCTGATATGTAAAACATAGCAAATTTCGAGTAACTGCAATATTTACAGTGCAGGGTTTACTCCTCCTCTAGTGGCTGCCACTAGAGGCGATTCCGTGGCACTGACGTGGAAGCACCATAGGAAAGCATTGATTCGATAATCCTTGATTCAGTAATGATAGCTGTTGATTCAATGCATTCGTATGGCAAAGTTTTAATGGACACACTACCGTGCATGTGCATTAGGTCCTTTATGAGGAACATTGGATTAGACACTGCCGGAGGAATCGGAGGGTTACCATATCCACCATGTTCTCAGGATCACAGATCATGTGTACATATTGATGGGCAGATCGAAAAGGGATCGAAGAGGGTTGCCCTGTACTGTAGTATGTGTAGTTCAGAAGAAGATGTATAAGATTAAATAATTAGGCAATGAAGAACCATGCATAATATGCAATATACATACTGCATGGCAACCCTTTTCATGCGTTTTCATAAACATGACAAAATTATATGTGTACCTGATGGTGGTTGTGTTATCACTGTGTGTGTGTATATATACAGTGGCGTACATACCAGTTTCGCAGGGGTCGCGGCTGCGACCGGGCCCGGCCCACCAGGGGGCCCAGCCGCCCCTGCGACCCGGTATGTACGCACTGGGCCAGCCTTTTCTCCTGGGGGGCCCAGGAGCCGGCCACCTCCGGGCCCCCCGAGGCTGGCCCTGCTTACACCCGGCGGGCAGTCAGGCTGGCCGGTGCGCGAGGGAGCACTCTCCCCTGAGTGCCCGCCGGGTGACCGCCCCCCCAGGAGCCCAGCAGCACCACTGGACCCCAGGAAATCCCCTCAGCACTCCAAAAGGTAAGGAGGCTGGGGGGAGTAAATTAAAAAAAAATGTGTTAGTGTGTTTGTGTGTTAGTGTTACTGTGAGTGTTAGTGTGTGTGTTAGTGTTACTGTGAGTGTTAGTGTTACTGTGTGTGTTAGTGTGTGTGTTAGTGTTACTGTGAGTGTTAGTGTTACTGTGAGTGTTAGTGTGTGTGTTAGTGTTACTGTGTGTGTTAGTGTGTGTGTTACTGTGAGTGTTAGTGTGTGTGTTAGTGTTACTGTGAGTGTTAGTATGTGTGTTAGTGTTACTGTGTGTGTTACTGTTACTGTGAGTGTTAGTGTGTGTGTTACTGTGCGTGTTAGTGTTACTGTGAGTGTTAGTGTGTGTGTTAGTGTGAGTGTCAGTGAGTGTGTCTGTTGAGTGTGTGTCTGCTAGTGAGTGTCAGTGAGTGTGTTACTGTGTGTGTCTGTTACTGAGTGTGTTTGTGAGTCTGTTTGATGTCTGTTAGTGAGTGTGTGTTTGTCAGTGAGAGTGTATGTTTTGTAAGTGAGTGTGTATGTATGTCTGTCGCTGAGTGTGTCTCTGTCAGTAAATGTGTGTGTCTGTTAGCTAGTGTGTATGCGTCTGTTCGTGAGAGTGTGTGTGTCTTCAGCACTTACCTGTCTCCAGCGCCGGACTCCCTTGGCGCTGGGGGTCCCTCGCCTCTCAGCTCCGAATGCGCATGCATGGCAAGAGCCGTGCGCGCATTCAAACCGCCCATAGGAAAGCATTACTCAATGCTTTCCTATGGATGTTCAGTGTCTTAGAATCGCGAAAGCTCCTCTAGCAGTGAGACAGCCACTAGAGGCTGGATTAACCCTCAGTGAAACATAGCAGTTTCTCTGAAACTGCTATGCTTTCAGCTGCAGGGTTAAAACTAGAGGGACCTGACACCCAGACCACTTAATTGAGCTGATGTGATCTGGGTGTCTGTAGTGGTCCTTTAAGTGTGTGTGCATCTGCATGCACTGGTGTACATACCGCGGTCGCAGCCCTGCAACCCCTGCGACCAGGTGCCCGCCGCCATGTGTTGCAGCCCCGGCCTGCGCAGAGTAAGCGTGCGGGGGGGGGGGGGGCCACGGATCAATTTTCGCACCGGGGCCCCATAGGTCATGTGTACGCCACTGTGTATATATATATATATATATATATATATATATATATATGATGAAGAGAGCACTCCAGAGGATTTGTTTAACAAATTTTATATGTGATTCAAAATGATCAACGTTTCGACCCAAGAGGTCTTTGTCAAGATATATATACATACAGCAATACAGAATGTAATAGTTGTTAATTTTGAAGCTGTTGAACTAAATATAATACTCTGGAAATAAACTGCTTTTGCTACAAAACAATGGAACTTTTAGGTGCGTTGTTTGTCAACCACCAGGGTTTGCTGGTCAACTTCTGTATGGCAAAGTATTGAACAGTACAGACAGACTTTAATTTTTGGTCTGTTGCATGCACATCAGATACGTCCAATGAGTGTCCATCTCTTGGTCAGCCGTCAGATGAGCCACCAGTCTCTGTGGTTCATCCATCTGTCGCCTAGCCATCTGTGTCTAATTCAGCTGTGGAATGTTCTTGCACACTATTGTACCATTGTACCAATAATTATGTACTGGCTTCTTTGAGAAAGATTCCTGCTATCTAAACATTTCAATGATCAGTTGTTCTGGTCCCTCAAGTCGCATAACTTTTCCTCAATGTCTCACTTGTCTCTTCTAATGCCTTCTTAAGCTGCGCTAATAATAGCTAAATATGATTAATATTGTACCAAATTAGTTACATCTACATCTGCTTGTAAACCCCCGCCCCTACAATACCACCACCCACTTTTTGTTCCTGGCAGCAGACGAATTGTACAGATCATTAGGTGCACCTCAGAGTGAAACAAGTTGGAGGAACATACAAATGGTTAACCACTTAAAAGGGTGAAAGAAGCTTAACATGAGGAAATAACAGAAGCAAAAAGTCAGAAATGAATTAGGCTAACGCACCTGTATAAAAAAAAAATTAGTAGAGTAAACGACCAGTATGTACGCATACCGAAACAACTTTTCTTTTTTCATACATGTACCCGTATATTGGATGCTGAAAATCTTGCCGACAAAGTATCTAAGTCCTTAGTGAACGACTACCCATATGAATAAAGAAACATGAGAACACCAAAAACGAAGGTAAAAGCAAGCATGCATGTATATACGGATATGTCTTTTTGCAGAAAAACTAACAAGTCAAGACCACCAACACTCATGGACAGATATCCTATTAAGCAAAGTAGGCAGCCTACTCTGCCTATTAAAATTTCCCTTCCTGGGGGGCGGAGCAATGAGAGACCAAGCGGACGCACTGCACCGAGCTCTGCGACCAAATAGGCATAAACAGTGATTTACCAGTGGGATCCTGGCCAAAAACGCCACCAACACTTACCACCTATGCAGGAGGGGAGAATGGGCAGACAATCTAAAGAACCGAGCCACAACAGAGGCCCCACGAGCAGAGATATCGGGGATCTGCTGCGGAGCTCCCAACAGGCCCCATGGGCCAAGATGGCACTGGGAGATGAACTTCTTACTCTTCAGAGGAAGCACTTAATGAGCCGGGAGAGGGAGCCTAAAATGCATTATTACTTAAAGTTATCAACATGACAAGAGGTGTTTGAACTTTTAGTGAACTCTCACAGTCAGTCTCTCTTAGGAAAGCAGGCATCCCAACTATCCCGATTTTAGTAGGTCAGTCATGATTTTGGATTTCTATCCCACCGTCCCAATTTGTTCCCTGGTTTCCCGTTATTGGGCAAACAAGAGGACAATCCCTAAGAAGCATAATGCAAGCACATCATTAGACACATTCATGCTATGCTCAGGACATTAGGACCTTGCAGAGGACACTGAAGCAGTGATTCCTGCATGGGCCACCCTTGGTGGCTCATCCTACTTGATTGGCAGGCAGCTTGGCGGGCAGCTGGTCAATTCTATGGGTGGACTTGCCTCCTTTTACCCCCTCCCACCGGCGTCCTGCTTCACAAGATACTGAAGCTGGTTAGTACGGGAAGATGAGATGTCTTAACTTTGTTCTTTTCTTTGAAAGTCTTGTGTTGAGTCATTTTGGACACCACACTTTACATATTTAACATTATTATTATTTATGTTATGAATTATAATGCTTTCTTACACAGCACATTCACAGTAAACCATTGCCAGGTATTACAAATAATGATAATTTTGATTCCTGAAATGTACATTTACAGTTATTGCTGACATTCTTGTGTGGTTTAATTTTAGTCTAAATGCAACCAGGAATCCAGGAACCAACAGTCATATCTACAGATAACATATTGCTTGATGAAACATTACAATAAACAAATAAGTCAGAATACGGTTGTCAGATTGAGTGAAGAATGTAATAGCAGCCATTGTGTTTGTATGATGTGTTTGTATGATGAGCTAGAGGCAAACAAGACCAGTGAGCACAGTGTTTGATTATTGAAAATTGACTGTTTCTGAGCAGTGACAGTTCCTTATTCCTTCACCCTAATAAATTATATTGCAACATTTACTGAGGTAAGTAAAAAACCGAACTCCATCAGGTTTCTGTGTTGTAGTGACTCTGTTGTCCTATGATGTCTCAGCGCACGCACGGAGACAGGGTCGGTAGAAATACAGCACACAGAAAAGATCAACTTGGCTGAGATTGTAGTCTGTATGTTGGTTAGTGAAAAAGGAGGGTGACACTCAATCACAAAAATGAACACCGGGTACATGGGTCAGCAAACCCCATACAATCTACATAAATGAAAAAATCTCAGGCACTCACTGTGATATGTTCAAAGCAGTTTTTATTGGATCTGCAACGTTTCAATCTGTACCCAGGTCTTTATCAAGCTAACACCACAGTAACAAGAAAACGTTTTTATACACACATAACAATCAATTAGTGTGAGATTACATAATACATTAGCATAAAAATGTTTAAAAACACCTCACCTAGGTAAAAAATAATGGGGGTTTAGTTACATTATATGATCATATATTGCATAAGCAAGCCACAACGTCAATGTTCCCCATTCTTGGCATGTCCTACTCTAGCTGTCTAATGCATGCCCTTATATACCTGATATATATATATATATATATATATATATATATATATATATATATATATAGATATAGATATAGATATATAGATATTTTAATATATTGAAATACATCATTTGAAAAGTTTATCCAAAAATACTAAATCATTTAGAAAGCTTATCCAACAATATAAAATCTTCGCCTACGTAAGGTACATAGTTTATCATTGTAAAGTTTACACAGAACAAACAGTAATAAAGAAAATATAAATCCTTTTTTGGGATTTAAATTTATAAGCACAGCAAACATTGCATGCGAACGTTACAGGACAAGATTCTATATTTGCAAATGTTTAATGCAAAACCTGAAGAAGAAAAAAAAACAACTTGCATAGCTAACTCCGGAGATTGAGAATAGAGGCTGTTGTCAGAACTCATAGAATCAACTAATTTGATCATATTATAAAAATACAAAAAATTGCTTGTTAGAGCTTGTCTCAGGTGCACCAAATACATTAGAGACTCATTAAAACTGATAATTCAACGTTCCAATCTGCCTTTGTAATTGGCTCCTGCTCCTTGGACAAGTGGGAGATGACTTAGCTAGTTCCTCCTGAGACTACTAAGGGAAGAATTGCAATAAGCAATCCCACAGAGTTTGTAATACACATGCATATGGATGTAAAAAAACAAAAGCTTTATAAACCTGACCTGTAAGTAATGTCAATGCGTTTATACTGCATAGAAATGTTTTATTATCAAGGGCAGGGGTTGTAAAGGAAGATCCCTAATAAAACATAATGGGAATTGTATTTCTGTGGACCTACGTCATGGCATACATTTACAATCATTGGTTTTAATTATTTACTAAAAGACAGAGATACAGTAAATGCACAGTCTCAAAACCACACAAAATCACAGAGACCTATCCTATCAGCTTTTACAATATATAACAAAATAAATACTAACACAAAAAGAGCCGAAATGTATTGCAAAAGAGTGGTTAAATTGAGGAGGGTTTATCAGTGCTAGATGGTAGCAATGTGCTGTTTTAATATAAAACTAGCTCCTCCGTTTAATATTTTTGATACACTTTTGAAATGGATTCACATTTTGTGATAGACTATTAAAAATATGTATTTTAAAATATTAAGACATCAAAAAAATATAATGTATAATATATATATATATATATAATACAAAAAAATATAATGTATAATATATATATATATATAATACAAAAAAAATATAAAAATACGAACATGTTAAAATATTTTTCAAAACATCCAATCATTGTAAACGTTACTCTGAAAATATAGAATCATTGGTAAAGCTTATGTAAAAATATTAAATTGAGGCCTAATTTGGATGTATGAATTATTCCCATGGGGGCCACGTTTTATTACATGTTGGTATTATAAACAAAGGCAGTAAGCTGATCCATAAGGCAATAATTTCTGTTCTGTTTGGCGTGGTTTATCACCTGTTGTTTTGTCACAATTACAACCTAGTGGTTGCTTCACTCAGCTACCTTTGTCCTCTTTTCCCATCCCAACATCCAAGTCTTGCCTATTGGGATGCTCTTGGAAGTCCATTTTTATTAAATGCCTCTTATATTTTCCCAGCAGTTTCCAGTCCTTCAATAAACCTCTAAATCCTTTCTTTAGAGATGGATATCAGGTAACAGTTAAATTTATCTCCATAGTAATAGACCTCTGTTTCACCTCCCCATTGTCTAGTCTAACCCGATTTCATCTTCTTCTCTAAAAGTGCTGTATGTCCTATAATTTATGCATACTGTATATTGTTAATGCAACCCACAATCAATCTTCGCTCAGGATAGATTGCATTCTTACCTTTTGAAATTATACACCGCATCCTTTAGACTATACGTTTGCTTGATTATAGGGTCTTCATCACCTCTTGTTCATCTATCTCAGGATTGCTATGTCACAATTACCGGTGTGTTTTGTTTACCCAATGCGCAAGTCTGCCGAATATATTAGTGCTTTATAAATAATAATGACTATCTCTGCATCGAAGAGTGACCAGAGTTCCAAGTAACAATTACAGCTAAACCTATGATAGTTTGATAGTCATTGGTTAATAATATTAGATAGCATTACGTAGTTACATCGCTGAAAAGAGACTTGCGTCCATCAAGTTCAGCCTTCCTCACATATGATTTTGCTGTTGATCCAAAAGAAGGCAAAAAACCTAGTCTGAAGCGCTTGCAATTTTGCAACAAACTAGGGGAAAAATTCCTTGACCCCAAAAGAGCAGTCAGATGTCTCCTTGGATCAAGCAGCTATTACCCCACTAATTAGAAATTATATCCCTGTATGTTGTGTTTTTGCAAGTATGTATCCAATTGCAGTTTAAACATCTGTATAGACTCTGACAAAACCACCTCTTCAGGCAGAGAATTCCATATCCTTATTGCTCTTACTGTAAAAAAAACCTTTTCTTTGCCTTAGATGAAATCTCCTTTCTTACAGCCTAAATTTGTGGCCTCGTGTCCTATGTATAGCCCTGTTTATGAATAGATTTCCAGATAAAGATTTGTACTGACCCCGAATATATTTGTATAATGTTATCATATGCCCTCTCAGGCGCCGTTTTTCCAAACTAAAGAGATTTAAATTTTTTTAACCTTTCTTCGTCCGCCCCCCTGGCCCCCACCCCTCAGCGGCGGGTGGGGGCCCTAAATACTAATAAGGAGGGGAACCTAAGGTCCTCCCCCCCCACCCTTGAGAGGCGGGTGGGGGCCCTAAAAAATGTCCCCTCCCCCCCCCAGGTGACTAGGGGTCCCCAAACCCCTAGTCACCCCCTCACCCTAAAAACTAATGAGGGGGGGACCTTTAACTAAGTACCTGTAAAAAAATAAATAAAACTTATCATTCAATGTTTTCTTTCTTCTAAAATCTTATTTTTTCAGCCCCAAAAAAGGCCAAATAAAAAACCATAATAACCGACACAATTATAAAAAAAAAAAAACAAGCGCCCAAAAAAATAATCCATCTTCACCCAAGGAGGGCTCAGCGCAGACTGAGCTCTGCAGGGCGGGGGAAGGCTTATAAAGCCTTGCCCCGCCCTGCAATTAGGCTCAGAGCACTCTGATTGGTGGGTTTAAGCCATCCAATCAGAGTGCTCTGACAGGTAAATGAAGAAAATCTAAGTCTCTACATTTACCTGTCACAGCACTTTGATTGGTTGGTTTGAAATCCACCAATCAGAGTGCTCTGTGTCATTTTACACATCGTGGAAAAGTTATTTAGAATTTTCCCACGCTGTGTAATTTGACTAATAACTCTCTGATTGGTTACTTAATCCACCAATCAGAGAGTTATGAGTCAAATTACACAGCGTGAAGATGTTTTTTTTTTTGCGCTTGTTTTTTTAATTTTTTTTTATAATTGCGTCGGTTATTATGGATTTTTATTTGGCCTTTTTTGGGGCTGAAAAAATAAGATTTTAGAAGAAAGAAAACATCGAATGGTAAGTTTTTTTTGTTTTTTTTACAGGTTCTTAGTTAAAGGTCCCCCCCCCCCCTCATTATTTTTAGGGTCAGGGGGGTAGGTAGGGGGATAATTTTTTATTGGGGGGAGGGGGTAACTAGGGGTTTGGAGACCCCTAGTCACCTGGGGGGGACACATTTTTTAGGGCCCCCACCCGCCTCTCAAGGGTGGGGGGAGGACCTTAGGTTCCCCTCCTTATTAGTATTTAGGGCCCCCACCCGCCGCTGAGGGGTGGGGGCCAGGGGGGAGGACCTTAGGTCCCCCCCTTATTTTACTGCAGGGCCCCCACCCACCGCTCAGGGGTGGGGGCCAGGGGGGAGGACATTAGGTCCCCCCCCTTATTCTTGTTTAGGGCCCCCACCCACCGCTCAGGGGTGGGGGCCAGGGGGGAGGACATTAGGTCCCCCCTTATTATAATTTAGGGCCCCCACCCACTGCTCAGGGGTGGGGGCCAGGGGGGAGGACATTAGGTCCCCCCCTTATTCTGATTTAGGGCCCCCACCCACTGCTCAGGAGTGGGGCCAGGGGGGAAGACATTAGGTCCCCCCTTATTCTGATTTAAGGCCCCCACCCACCGCTCAGGGGTGGGGACCAGGGGGGAGGACATTAGGTCCCCCCCTTATTCTGATTTAGGGCCCCCACCCACCGCTCAGGGGTGGGGGCCCGGGGGGAGGACAATAGGTCCCCCCCATTATTTTACATTAGGGCCCCCACCCGCCGCTCAGGGGTGGGGGCCAGGGGGGGCTTATTTTTTTTTTTGGTTACAGTGAGCAGCCACAGGCTGCTCACTGTTTAATAGACATGCCCCCACTCGCGCTATAGTGAGTAGGGGCATAATTTACTAATACTAAGTAATCTTTACTTTGTATTAGTAAATTTGGCTGAAAGACCAATTTAGGTCTTTCAGCCTTTTAGTAGATAGCTCCCTAACACCGTGGGAATTATGGAGTTATCTACTTATTCATTCCTGTCATTAAACTGACTGGCCAAGTAACTTACATTTTATATGAATGTATGTTACTTGATTGTTGTAAGTGTTGCAAATGCTTACAGGTGAATCCTGGCTATGTTTGTATACTTTTTATTTAAAATTGTATACAATGTAACATTCGTCTTCTTTCACTGGGTAAGTATATTAGTACTTAGGCAATACTGTGCTTCGGAACTTCGACAATTCGGCACTTCAGACATTCGGAAGTACCCGAATGTCCGAATTGTCCGAAATTCGTCCGAAGTCTTATTCGGACCGAAACAAATTGCACATGTCTACTGACTGGTTTTTGTACCCCCCGGAACCCTCCAATACAGTAAAACTGCACATTTTAGAGTGGTCTTTTATTGTAGCCAGCCTAAGGCACATCTGTGCAATAATAATGCTGTCTAATCATCATCTTGATATGCCACACCTGTGATTATCTCGGCAAAGGAGTAGTGCTCACTAACACAGATTTAGACAGATTTGTGAACAATATTTGAGAGAAATAGGCCCTTTGTGTACATCGAAAAAGTCTTAGATCTTTGAGTTCAGCTCATGAAAAATGGGGCAAAAACAAAAGTGTTGCATTTATAATTTTGTTCAGTGTATATATATATACACACACACAAAGGGCTCGACAAATTCCCGTCGCCAGGGCAACTAGACATTCCTAGCATTTGTCAGCCCTTTGCAAAGCCGCGCAGGAAACATTAAAGCCAGCCGCAGTGGGGAGCATGGAGGCAGCGCGTGAGGGAGCAGTAACCTCCTGCAGTTCCTCTCTGTTCCCTTGCGCACTGTTTAGTAACATGACATCACTCCGGCCCCGGCATAACTACAGAGAGTGCACAGAGGAGCAGAGAGAAACTGCAGGAAGACTGAGAGGAGACACACTGGACACCAGGGAAAGATCCTCTCAGCTCCCCCAAAGTCTGGGTGGATTTAAATTAAAATAAAAATAGCAATTTGTGAGTGTGTGAGAAAAAAAATTGTGTATGTGTGTGCTGAAAGGGCCTGTAAAGTGTGTGTGTTGTGAGTGTATGTGTATTAGGGTTGCATTGTGTGCTTATCAAGGTGCTGTAGTTAATATATATATATATATATATATATATATATATATTTATAAATTAGATTTTGTGTGTAATGGGGTGAAGCATGTATGTAAGTGTGTATGGGGGGGTGAAGGTATGTGGGGAAGACGTGTGTATGTGGGTGAAGAGATGATGTATGTGTGAGAGGTGCACTGTGTGTGTTTGCAAAGGTGTACTCTGTGTTGGTGGGAGTGTACTGTATGTGGGGGGTTCACTGTGAGGGTGTACTGTGTTCAGGGGTGTAGAGAGTGGGATAGAGAAGAGCTTTACAATTTTACTTTAATAATTGTTTACAACAAAAAAAAAGAATATTCCCCTTACCTTGCAGGGAGGGGATGGCACAATCAGATCCGTAGTGGTTGAGAAGGCTGCCTATCCATATGGTACAGGGGAGTTCACGAGATGAGAGGTATCTCTCGGAGCTCAAGCACTTACACAGACTGACCCATACACACACAGTGCCCCCCACACACAGACTGACGACCCCCCCACACAGAGTGACCCATGCACACACACAGACACACAGACTGATCCACCCCACACACAGATTGAACCCCTCAACCCCACGTGATCTCCACACACACAGACTGACCCCCCCTACACACCCAGATTGACACATACACACAAACTGACCCCCATGTAGACAGACTGACCCATACACACACAGACTGATCCCCACGATCCCCCTTTTTCAAACTTTGACCCCTATAATCTGTTACGCATCTACAACCGCCAAAAAACACCCGTGCTAAATAGTTTCTAAGTTTTGTCCTGAGTTTAGAAATACCCAATGTTAACATGTTCTTAGCTTTTTTTGGAAAGTTATAGGGCTATAAATACAAGTAGCACTTTGCTATTTCCAAACCATTTTTTTTTTCAAGATTAAGGCAAGTTACATTATAACATTGATATGTGTCAGGAATCCCTGAATAACCCTTCACATGTATATATTATTTTAAAAGAAGACAACCTGTGGTGGTATTTCAACACTTTACATGCAGTAATTCTACCACCAGTCTTTGTCAAACTTTTGGGTAGTCATTTTGATGTGCTATTTTTCTCTCAAATTGTACTTTAGGCATGGATTCTCAGCTCCTGTTATGTATTACTGACAAAGAACACCCCAATATGTGTTCAGCAACATTCCCAGAGTACAACAGTGTCCCCAATGTACAGGTTTTATGGGTTTTTGCAAACTTACAGTTGTCAAATGTAGAGCTTTCCCCCTTTTTAAAAAATGTTAAGATCCTTTAACCTTTCCTTGTAAGTTTTATCCTGCAATCCATGAACCTAAATGGTGGTTTTAACACTATAGGTTCAGGAATGTATGCTTGTGTTCCTGACCCTATAGTGTTCCTTTAAATCAGTGTGATTTTGGCAAATCTAGTCAACACCATCGGCCAAGGAGAAAGGAGTCATAACAAGCATCTTGTCAATGTGTCAAACTATTTGCATATATACATATATTTATATCATTTTAACTGATAAAGTACAAAAAAAAAGACATTAATAAATTATGTTATGTTTATTGCATTTAGCACTGGTAATAAATTTGTAATCAAATAGTGTTACATTTATTACATAGTCTTCACTGGACGGTGTCCAAACCCTAAATACATTCCCTGCAAATAATAATTCTTACATCTCATTGGATGAACTCAGTTGAAAATATCTAAAATAAAAAAATTAAAAAATTTAAGCTGCTGAGACGAAGTGCCCTTCACCACTTGTGTCTGGAGAGGACTAATTGCCAGCCTCTTGCCATGTGACTATGGTCCCTGGGAGACTTTGCCAGTTAAAAACACTCGCCAGTCCTCAACCTCTCATCAGCCCATGCTAAACTTTAACCCCATGGCATTTTGACTGTGTGTGTGGGATCTGACACTGTTCGGATATATTGTGCGCTCAGATCCAAGCAATCTGGGGATAGGTTGAATGTGAGGGTTCTGTTCAGTATGATAGGAGTTATGTATTTTTGCTGTTGTTGTGAATAGAGATATTTTCTGTACCTGGAGATAATTGGCTTACCACGCCCAGTTAAGCCAATTATCTCCAGGATAGAGGAGAAGATAGATCGACTGCACAGCCTAACTCTGTGGAACTGGCTTGGGCTGGTTTGGGCTTGCAGTCTGTCACAAAGGACTTCCAGCTAACTTTGTGACCACTGGAAGGAATTGCCTGATTTTTGAGTATGTTTGTATTTGGAGTATGCTGATTCTGATTCTTACATTCTTTATGTAAATGTGATGTATACTTTTAAAGTTATGAATGTTGTGTAAAACTGGATATTTTCCTGCCTGTGATAATTATGTTAGCCCATTGTGTTCAGTAATTATATCACAGGCAGAGGGGAGGATTTTGCTGTAATGAATGGGAGTGTCAGACATTGTTGTATTGTTTTGATTCGTTTGTGTCCTTTGTGTGCCTGTATACCATCAGGTCCAGGGAGTGTGCCTCTGGCCTGAGGAATTGCATAAATTGTGAGTGCTTGCTTCCATTAAACAGACCTGCTTACCCCTTCATGAAGTCTTGGCTCATGTTTGGGGGATTGGAGAATTGCCTACACTCTGGGGATTGCTATAATCACATTCTCCCCAGAGTAAGCTCTTGTAATAGCTTGTTTTGTTCCTGGTTCCTGCTCTCTGGATTTAGGAGATGTTCACCCACTGGAAGCTGGATCCTGGCCTTGGGTCCAGGGTGGGTGAAGGACGGCGAGACCCCGGTGCAGCTGCATAGCTGGAAGTGGGGTCTGCTGTGCTGATGTGTGTAGGTTGGAGTGCTTGGAGTCCTCGGCAAGCGCTAGGAGCATCGATTGGCGGAGGTACTCGGTCAGAGTGCCAGCGTTCCATCACAGCTGCTTTTTCTTGTAAATAATATTTTGCGAGTGACATTTTCTCTAATATTCATCACAATTGCATCCTCTGATTTTGTTGACAGTTAAAGCGCATAAAACATTGTAACTTATTTTCACAATCATTTTAATGATCAGTTTTTAGTTGCAGCTCATTAATACATGTCCACCTCTTAATTGACTATCTATTGGTATAAGCTCGTATTTTACCTATAGCTGCCCTTACTGAAATTACATTTTATAACTGTAATTATTTGATTATGCCACTATTCGCATCATATAAAATAAAATAAAAATATTTATATTCCAGGTAAATGCTTGCTTTATCATTTGTGGAGAATTAAATAAAGAGAGACTATTATGAATCCAGAATGGATTTGGCAAGTAGTGAACGATCTCCTTTGATAATTAAGCCTTTTGGAAATGTCCCAAGTATAGAAATTGTAAATAGACTATTCGGATGGTTGAAACTCTGAGGCTCAAACGTAGTGACACAGCATTATACGATTTACTTAGCACACAAAAGGCCACAATAGTTAGGGAATGTTGCAAGACAGCTTGCAAACCATTCTAATTGATACTGTGTACTATAGGCCAGCGATGACTACATTTTGGTAGTTCATCAACTATTAAACAACATTAATTTCTGATTAAACTTATTAAACTCACTATGTAAAAAGTAACAGTTTATCCTTCTCAGAGAAGGAGCATTATGAAAATGTTTGCTATTCGAGATACCCAGATCTAAATTTGCTATTTTAGGGTCAAGAAGGATTTTTTCCCTAGTTTGTTGCAAAATTGGAAGCGTTTCAGACTAGGTTTTTTGCCTTCTTTTTGATCAACAGAAAAAACATATGTGAGGAAGGCTGAACTTGATGGACGCAAGTCTCTTTTCAGCTATGTAACTATGTAACGATGTAAATATTTTTTTGCAATATGCTAAAGGAGTCAACAGGATTCTTGTGGTGGGTTAGGGATGACATGAGTCACACTGAGAAGTCATTTCAGGAAAGGAAGACAATGTGACAAAACCGCAACATGTTCTTATTCATGCAAACACAGATAGTTACAGTAGATGAAATAAGGATTTAAACTAAAATATGATTCACACAACAAGTACACTACTGTGAATAAGGAGCAGAACATTGTCAACTGGCTGTTACTGTGATCAATATTTTATTATTTCATGACAACAGAAGTTCTCATTTTTACACAACACATCCTCTCAATAAGACAGTTGTTATTATATTGCACCACTTGGGGAAGTAATTCACTAAAGAGTGGATTGTGGCTGTTTAAACTTTACACGTTGCAGAACAAAAAAGACGTGTTACAAAGAGAAAAACAATATAAATTGATACTTATCTCAAAAGATACAATGCGGCAGCCTCCCAGGTCACTACCCAGAAAAGATTACCTTTACACAGCAGAAATATAAGATAACAGAGAAGTTTGGGATACGGCTGCAAATCTACAACAAACAAAACACATACATAGTGTTATACAGTTTCAAAAAAACAAATCGCGGGGGGCGGAGCCAAGCAGCCCAGACATGCTGGGTGAGAGCTCCCACGTCTGGGAACAAAAACCGGGGCACCCTGCCCAACCATCGAGTCCCACAGGCTGCAAACCGCTATAATCGTGACCGGGAGAGGCTACCGAACCAAATGGTACCTCTCTCGAACCTCAACTCAGCCTAACAGACACGCCGAGGCTTGCGGCCTAGCAGACACCGTGCAACGGAGAGACGGCCGCTCCCCGAGCACGAAAGCATCTGGGACCTCGGCAAAGCACCTTTCTCCCCCCCCCCCCCCTAGGACCGGTGGGGGTCATCCCGGTCCATTCAACTTGTCGGAGACCAACCAGCTACAAAATACCCCTGGGAGAGCGGCAGGCAAGTGGGGAACACGAGGCATAATCAAAATGGCCGACAGTGGCGTTAATTACTCAGACCGCCAAAACCCCAGTGACTGGGCAGCAAACTTCAGCGCCAAGTTCGAGGCCATTTGCAGGCAGTTCTGGACACGCTTGGAGCGGAAACAAAAGACCCTACCACCAATACGGGTCGATGCTGAACCCAGGCCACACAAGGAACGATACGCCACCAGAGGGGAGAGTGCCAAACAAAGCAAGGACGGAGCACGGCAGGTGGAGACCCAAGCAGATACAGCTCCCACAAAGGGTCGACCCAGCATCAGAGCGACAGGGAGTGCAATCTACCTAAGCCATCAATGCCAGCGGAGACACCTGCGGGTGCCCTGGAATGCAGCCCGACACAACCACTCACCCCCCGCAGCTAAAGGCCCCGGGCCTGACCCAAAAGTCCCAAAGCGTCAAAGCAAATCCACGCCAAAGTGCTGGTACAGACAAGACCGGACATTCACAGCATGTCTGCGACCTAAGCTGCCCGGAACCCGTTGCAGTACTCCTAACCTGAGGGCCTCGAGACAGCTAACCATACAGCAACTCCCACATCCACGGAGAATGTACCGACGCTGCCACTCTGGGAACACAGACAACCGGGACACAACGAGCAGAAGCAATGGGAACTGTAAACTGGCCCCTACTGCAGCCTGGGATCAGTGGAGAGGGACACAAAAAGCTGTTGGGACTCAGGCTCGATATGAGATGCCAGTCGCAAGCATGGGTATCGGGTAAACTCTCTGAGTTTCATTGTTCAGCAACAGCCACTGGGTGTCACACTTACTGGCTATACATTATGTGCAGGACAATCCCTACTAGTATCTCCCCTCTGCTGTTGTTGCAGACCCTGCACACTATTCTTCTTATGCTGTTTAGTAATTCAGCTCATTATTTAGTTTATTATTTAAGCCTTTGCCTTGCTTAATCATCTCCTATTATTTTGAATGCCTCCTGCGAGCATTATCTACCTGCCCTAAATGCTGTTGGCTCGACCCCAGGGGTCAATATAATATATTAGGGCACTCAACTCTATGCGTGCTAACCCACAATAGCCCCCACTGTAAGCTAGAATGTACACATCTATTGTCGTTAGACCTACTAATACTGTTGTTAATATATACAACACAGTCGAGGTGTCATTTTCAGAGCCAGCAAGTTGTGCATACTGTAACTCTAAATATACATATAGCTGTCATATATACTATGTAGCATGGAATCACTAGCACAACTAGCCTGATACCTACACTATCTACAAGCAATGTCTCCACAGAAATACCACGCAATGAAAAGCTACAGAATAGAAAGTACAAATGCACGTAGTCAGCTGACCTAGCTCGACAGTCTACGCCCTCACACCACCGACTACCAAGTTAATCACTCTTGTTAACCTTAACACTTAATGCTAGCCTGTTCAGCAAGTACTTATATTATTTTATTACTTAACCTTAATGTCAGCCTACATACTGATCTTCAATGTTTTATGTTGCCTGTTATACTGACATAGCTGTTGTTTAACCCTGAACCAAGCATGAAACTTATAACAAAAAATGTGCAGATGTAACCTATGTCGATTAATGGCCGGTACCTGCTGTTGTGGCAGTGCCGGTATGTTTGTCATCACTATGCACGCCAAAATAAAGAATTTAAAAAAAAAATTTGCGTAAATGTAATGCACTCACAGGATTTCGTGAAAAATTAAGCTCTAGGGTGCCTCTCCGGGTAGCAATGGGGGGCCAAATTATCCCTTCTGTAGTTCACCGATGGATACACAATGCAGGACTCCAGAAATGATGAAAAAAAATAGCAGCTTTATTGGTAAGGTGGAAAAAATACCACCAAACAATTAATAAAATAAAATATAAAATGTCAAGAGGTCCTACGCGTTTCGTTCACTATATGTGAACTTCCTCAGGGACCATAAAGTAAAAAAATCAGCACAGAATAGTGACACATAAAAAGCAGCCTAATTCCCCATCCCCTCAGTCCAAAATATATAGGGCTACTCCCTCTGTCCATATTGGAATACATGGGCGTCTTCTTGTTTCTTACACTTCATTGGTCCGGTGGAAACTTCTCCTCAGCTGTTCCGAGGTATCTTTCCCGTATTCAATTACAAAACAATCCGCGTTCGGATCCATGAAACCGGAACCGGAAGTGACGTCCATCACAGACTTCCGCGTTCCACCTTGCGTGTCACCACTAAAGGTGATACAGCATCAGGGCAGTGCCCTCTGGTGGTCGCCAATGGAATAGTCCCATAATACAAAGTGTATCTATCTGGAAAATACAAGAATATCGGCAGTAACAGAGTATAACCCATATGACGAACTCCCATGCATATGGGGAACTGATAGAACATTATATCGATTGAGTCATGATAAAAAAGGAAAAAAGTGAAGAAATCTCTTAGTATTTTTAATTATTATTTTTATTTTTCATATATTTATTATTTTTTAAATATTTGTAATTATTTTTAATATATTTATTTATTTATCAATATAAGTGTTTGTTGAAAAAATGTTTTTTAAATAAAGATTAAAGTATATACACGTCTATATTTAATAATATTATATATTGTATCCCCAAAGGGATATTGTTATACAGATAGATCAATAGTGATCATGTGACCTATAACCATGTGGTTATTCTTAAACTATAAAAGTAATACAATGCAAAAAGAAAAACATTTTTTTTTTTGTTTTGTTTTTTTTCCCCCAAGTGGTGTGAATATTAATATGTAGAAAGAAAGAGGAGATATAAGGAACCACTGAATTGGTTTTTCCATATCTCAATGAGTTTTATCATGCCTCAATAGAAATTAAAGGAATATAGACCAAAAAATGAAATAACATATAATTATAAAAAACAGACCAAATTAATATCAACGTTTAGCCCGTTGGGCTCCAGAGTCTTCAATTTATGAATCCAAAAAGTTTCACGTCTAGAGAGTTGCTGGACTCTATCACCACCACGCCAGTGTGGGAAAACCCTCTCGATGCCAGTACACCTAAAGTTCCTAAACGAAAAAGAAGGACATGTATTGCAGTGTACAGGGACCGAGTGGGTTGTGAGTCCCTTTTTAATATTGTTCAAATGTTCCAAAAGTCGGATTTTCAGGGCTCGTTTGGTGCGGCCCACATACTGTTTGCCACATGGGCATTGGAGCAGATATACAACAAAGACCGTGTGGCAACTTATATCCGACTTGATGTTAAACATATCACCAGTTGTGTGGCTAGAAAATGTGGTAGATCTCTTCACAGAGGTCGTCCGACAAACTTTACATATGTTACACCCCCTAAAAGATCCTGTATCTCCCTTATTAGAATCTAATTCAATAGCATAGCTTGGGGCCAGCATATTTTTTAGATTTTTATTCTTTTTATAAATAATCTGAGGATGAGTTGATAAATGGGCACCAAGTACTGGGTCCTGTAGTAATATAGACCAATGGTGTGCTAGACTTTTTTTGATCTTATGATGGTCAGTATTATACGGAGTCAAAAAGGCAGACCTAAATGGATTAACAGATGGATCATGTTTTGGTTTGTCTACTAAAAGTGAATTTCGCTCTGTTTGGGACAAATCACGGATTTCTTTTTCCAAAGCATTTTTCTCATAACCCTTCTCCAGCAGTTTCTTTTTAATGTGTTGGGACTGAACAAAAAAATCTTGATCATGGGAACAGTTCCGTCTCAGACGTGCAAACAAAAAGAATCTAAAATCCTGCAATTTTTGGTTTATGGTTTGGAGGTCTGTCGTTGGATCACCATCTCTCACTGTTTATTTAATAAAGTCATTGATATTCTGCAAGATCGTATGGAAGCCTTATTAACCCCTTAATGACCAAGGCTCTTTTCAGATTAGATGCGATTGTGACCAAAGCCTTTTTGATACTTCTGTCATGCGTTAATTCTACCACTATTTCACATTGTTTAAATGCACCCATAACTAAAGAAATCTTGAGCAAAATAGATTCACCAGTTAGTCCTGATTATTAAAATGCCCAATATGTCTAGGATTTAAAAAAAAAAAAAAAAAAAACCATCCAAGATGCATTATCTTGCACTTATCCACGTTAAATGTCAGTTGCCACAACTCTGACCATTTTTCTAGCTTACCTAAATCATTTTAAATGGCTTATCCCTCCCGGAACATAAACCCTGTTACATATGCAGGCATGCGCACACACACAGCTTAATGTAGAGGTTCTGGTGTCTATAGTTTATCCCTAAAGGCTTTTCAATGTAAACACTGACAATGTAAACACTGAAAAGGCAGTGTTTACATTGCTGCCTAGTGACGGTCACTCGAGGTGCTTCCTGTGTAAGTGCTGCACAGTGTGGAGCACCTACATTCAGGGCCTCCACGCTCTGTAGCCGCTGAATGTTCCCCATAGAGATACATTGATTCAATGCATCTCTATGAGGAGATGCTGATTGGTGTAGCGTTTTGCAGCCAATCCTATGGCAAAACTTTGGATTGGCTGAGATCATCAAGCTTGATGATGTCAGCCATAAAAGCAGGGCCAGTTGAGGAGAGACAAGCACAGCCTGTAAAAAAAAAAAGTGATCTAAGTAGCGTGCGAGGGAGCAAAGACAGCACAGAAATTTCCCGGTATCCCGGTGGGCCAGTCTGGCCCTGGCGAGAAGTTAATTGCAGGTTTAAGGACTTTGCTAATTTTAGCAAGCTAAAATTACAAGTTTTATAGTACTCACATTGACTCCTCTTGACCCTCATATGACTTTTTTCTTCTTTTTAATTTGGTGACTGACTAACACGTGCCGACCAGACACAATATAATAATTAACCCATGCAACACCCAGGGTTGCGTCTGGGCAACACACAAAAAAATAAATAAAAAAAATATAGAAAAAATGGAATACTAAAATACTCATGGCACTTATCCAAAAGAAATCACAGTGTTTAGAAGGACACTATAAGCACCCTGACCACTTCAGCTCATTGAAGTGGTCTGGGTGCAGTGTCCCAGGTCCCTTACCCTGCAATGGTAATTATCTGCCAGGGTTAACAAACCATAGGCTAAATGTTTACAGGAAGTAATAAGGAATTTGGTACTTAGAGGGTTAAAGGAACACTATAGAGTCAGGAATACAAATGTGTATTCCTGACCCTATAGTGTTAAATATGCAGTTTAGGCCACTAACCTGCCTTAAAAATTGATAAAACTCACCTTTAATGCTGGTGCTGGCGCTTCCCCAGTGCCGCCTCCTTGGCCGACATCATCAGAATTGACTATTTTAGCCAATCCAATGCTTTGCCGTAGGATGATCTCAGCCAAAGATGCAGGGCAGGGGATAGAGCCAAACGGCACTTTGGACAATCAAGATCACATCAAAGAGATGCATTGAATCAATGCATCTCTATGGGGAAAGTTCAGCGTCTCCATGCAGAGCGCGGAGTGACTGCCACTGGAGGTGTCCGTAGGCAGCAATGTAAACTTGGTCTTTTCTCTGAAAAGGCTATGTTTACAGCAAAACACCATGCAGAGACTGGCTATAGACACCAGAACCACTACATTAAGTTGTAGTTGTTCTGGTGACAATAGTGTGCCTTTAAATGAAAATAAACATTTAAGAAAAATCTTTACAGTCAACATGTGGTTATTTTACATGAATGTCAGCAAGAGTTCACTTTAAAAATCCATCGCTCAATATTGACCCTGGGTGAGGTAACTCATACAATAAGCCTCACAAACTTAAGCATGGGAAAAGATTTCACCCGAAGACCATTAAAAAAAACGAATTCCTTGCAGCCGGAAGCATTCTACAAGCTGTGATACTCATATGCTATCCAACAACAGAATGCTTAGCAACACAGAGAAGGAACAGGTAGACATTGTAATACAGATACTTTGCAACTGTAGGCCATAAAACAGTGGTTAAACCCCAGGACCTAGATTAGATTAACCTTTTGTTATGACATTTGTCTGTTTTAGCATGTTGTTCGTTCTAAAGAGGTTAAAAATAAGAGGCCATAGCCACTTGGAAAAAAGGTTAAAACCAGAGATGAATGGGAAAATAGGTCAACATTGACGTCCTCTGAAATGTTACTGGTTACAGCTGCAAGTGACACATACAGAACAAGTAAACATTTGTGTCAATGGATATATTCTAGTATGTATTTCCAAATGACTTATAGATAGATTTTGGCCTCATTAATAGGTGTATTTTTTTGCATACTCACATCTTTCTAATTATCATTATAAACAGCCTATGGAACACTCACCCGGGCTAAATTCTTACTCATTAATGGCTAGTGTAACCAGCCTGAAACTATAATTATATTTTTGGATGCAAGGAATTCCAATTTCTATCAAACTGTTCAACCGGACTCAAATTACTCCAGCACCATAACCACAATAAACTGTGTCACTTTATAGAGTGTGTGATGCACTGAGTTGGGGCCGCACTCCACAGGATCTGAACAGGGTCCACAGGTTGGCCAACCTTCTCTTTATTTGAAGAATCGACCAATTTATGGGCAAACTCTTGATAGAAACACAGGGTTTTTATAGGTTTCATTTCAATAGATCTAATGCCAAAAAATTAATAGGTTAGTAATTTATGTTTCCACATTCAGACTTGTGACATATGTTGCTATAGCCAATTTGTAGAATGTTTGACCTCGTAATTACTGAATACCAAATAAACTCTTCATACTCCTAGTTTTATAGTTTAATTATCTTATCATTGCAAACCCAGCACAGTGCACTGCAAACATGGTACCCTATCTTTAGATATATTAATGGTATCTATGAAATATCACTTCAATTATAGTTTATTTCCTATAGTGTGTTTACGACTCAAACATAAGTTTTACTATTAAATAGCAGTGTAGTTGGATATAGTGGCAGATGGGTTCAAGATAAAATGAATAGAACCAGTTTATGTGAGGTTATATGAGGTTATGTTCCTCAGCTAGAGGTGACTAAGCAGATTTAATATTTAAACTTGAAAACATATTATGTTTGTTTATGTATTTGAAGTGGCTAATTTCAAATATGGCTTCCCAGAACACAAAATCTATACTAGGTTTGTACATTGTCTAACAATACTGCATGAATCATGCCTTGAATTTGCACCATTTAATAGAAAAATGTCACTGAAAAACTAAAATCACCTAGAATTTGCATTAACCTTTTTGTCAGGAGAGGCTACCTTTTCTTTTTTTAATTTCTATTTAAAGGAACACTATGGTGTTTGGAAAGCAAAACTGTATTCCTAACACTATATAGTGCCCCTCTGCCTTTGTACCCCTCCCTCCACAGTCAAGAAGGGGTTAAAAAACCCTTCTTCCCCCCCCCCCCCCCCCCACTTGCCTGATATCAGCCGTTTCTCTAAAACAGCAACGTTTTACATTGCAGGGTTAAAGGGACCGGGAACACAGCACCCAAACCTAGACAGTTGTCTAGGTGCCCATAGTGTCCCTTTAAGATTTGAGCAAATTACAGTATAATCTAGCTCAAACAAGGCAAAGCCAGGCAAACATTGCAAATGAAGAGAAGAAAGAGGAACATTCATTTTTCTTTTCACTCTATTATTTATACTGACAGTCAGATGCAAACACCAGAGCTTATAAGAACTGATTGACAGGTAGCTAACATGGAAATGCCCATTTACAGAATAAAGACAAGCTCTTTATTTTTTACCATTTAATTCCTCACAAATACATTTCATATACGGACAAGTAAACAGAATATCATAAATCCTGGACAGTGACAGTTCTCTCTTGATTACTATGTAACAATAAAGGCTGGCTCAAACACGCAATTAGCAATTTCATTAACAGAGATGCCCCCACTTTGTAGTCTACGGCAGGGGAAGAGGATCTCAATGAACAGATCATTTTATTTCTTTACCACCATGATTCAATTACGGTAGTTTTGATATTCCCCCATCCATTTCTTCAGGGGAACGTCCATCAGTGAGACAGGCAAGACTCTCAGGAATCTTTGTAGATCAAGAGCACATCTAGTGGAAAGCATGAATTTAAATATCCAAAGAGGTTTATTTAAAAAATAAATACAAATAAAAAGTTATTTATAATAAGCCTTATGCCCTGTTCTAGCTAACTGTGCAGAAAGCATGAAATGCATTGACCTCTGTTTGTATCTTACTAAATCATCTATAACATATATTGTTTTATATACAAAACCAAAGAGGTAGAAACAATTAAACAAACATACATTTAAAACACTATAACAAAATAAACGCTAATTGAGCGGCGCTACAATTACTGTACTGGTTGTTGGCCGACTTGTTGGGCTCTACCCAATTAATGCCATATATTTAAGCCTTGACTCAGTGAGATACAACCACTTTATAGAGGACAGACTCCACCCCTAGAATCAATTACTCAATGATGGCTCTAAAAGACAAGACAACATGCATGCCTGTCTCCTAGGGCCTTTTATGACCTCATCACCCGGTGCAAAGCCAAAGGGTGATGTCAAATATCCTGTTCATTTATACAAATTTACTGATGTACTCAGCACTAAGGGACATAGTTTAACACAGCCTTTCACTGCAAATTATCCACATTATTCCTTGGTTTTTAAAAAATAAATTAAATGTATTTCCTTATTTTTGTTACACTATGAATAAATGGAATCTATTGTGTGCTCTAGCAAAAAACAACTTTACTATATATTAAGGTCTATAAGAATATTAAACCTGAAATAATCACATAAATAATGTAACGTAAGGGTTAACATCTTATTGAAGAAATACATCAGTAGAAGCACTGTATTCAGTGTCCCCTTGTACAGTGGGTAATCGTGCTGGATTAAGACCCCATGTATGGCCAATATCAGCTAGGTTTTTGGGCATCAGTGATGGATTTGTTAAATTATTGCTTGTCATTCCAAACCCTTCTAAGTTTCTCTGCATCCTCACACCTCATCTCCTGACTCCCACAAACTACTGGTGTATCTCTTTGCTCCCTTATGCCTATGGTGTGCCTATTATGTAGAAATCACCATTTAGTCGATAGACACCTAATGGAAAAACATACATGCATTTAACTATGCGTTGGTGGCATATCTAAAATCAGCTTGCAATATATATATATATATATATATATATATATTTTATTTTTTTGTTTGTTTTGTTGTGCATGTAGGTACAAAGCATCGTCAAACGCCACAACAGCGTACATAGATACATACAGTTAGTTAGTGGCATGAGTAATTGCAAATTGTTTGCTTTATGAACAAGCTCAACGTAAAGGATGTGTCGCAGTAGTGAATTGCAGTGTGTGTGTGTGTGTGTGTGAAGTAAGACTGTTGCACGAGAGTTATGTAGTTTAGGTCAGGCTAGGTACAGGGCCGGTGCAAGGATTTTTGCCGCCCTAGGCAAAAAAATTTGTGTCGCCCCCCCATATGTCCTGCCCACCATGTGACATCACAATGCCCCGCCCATATGCTCTGCCATATGGGCCAACGCCAGTCTTAGTGCCACTAATAATATATTGGATTGCCTACTTATCACCAGATGAGGACAATGATGATGGGCTCAGTCTGGCTCCACAGGTCTGGTGTAGAAGAGGCTCTCTGGAGACTGTTTTTAACAGTGCTCACAACAATTAATGAACAGGAAGCAGCTCCATTTTTTTAGGGCCCCTTACACAGCTCAAGGTCTGGGCCCCCAGGGGCCCTCCCTCCCCTAGTGGTCCTTATCCCACTCCCCTAGTGGTCCTTATCCCCCCCCTCCCTCCCCTAGTGGTCCTTACCCCCCCCAACCTCCCATAGTGGTCCTTATACCCCCTCCCTCCCCTAGTGGTCCTTATACCCCCTCCCTCCCATAGTGATCCTTATACCCCCTCCCTCCCATAGAGGTCCTTATACCCCCCCTCCTTCCCATAGTGGTCCTTATACCCCCCATCCCTCCCCTAGTGGTCCTTATACCCCCCTCCCTCCCCTAGTGGTCCTTATACCCCCCTCCCTCCCTCCCCTAGTGGTCCTTATACCACTCTGCGCTTCCCTCCTGCCGGTCACAAACCCGGCCGCCCTCCATGCAGCAGTGCTGCGCCGCCTGGGGCTTGTTAAAGCGCTCAGGCGGCGCAGCATGAGGAGGCGCAGCGGGGACAGGGATTCGGCGCCCCCTGGTAAGTTGCGCCCTAGGCGGCTGCCTAGGTCGCCTTACAGGTGGCGCCGGCCCTGGCTAGGTACAGTGTAATAGAGAGTAGCATGCTTGGCTATCCTTTAGCATAGATATTAATAAAACAAGTATAATGCACTGCTAGAGTTTAAACATGGTGTGCATACAAGAGATATTGGTCATAAAGGCAAAATATATTTAATCTACTGCAGCCCACGAGGTCAGGCTACAAAGAGTGACCAGTGCATTTCACCTGTCACCTGTGGTAGACAGCCCACTACCCCCAAGTTGGTATGCCACTGGTCAAAATATTGCCAAGTCCACATAGGTGGAACAAACTCTCTATACACTTGAACTGGTGATGTGTAATGTCTAAGCAGGAAGCAGGAATCCGGTTAAAGAAAAATAGCATGTCTGAGGGCATCTAGACCCAGAGATAGGGGCATTTGTCAAAAGAATATCTCAAAATCTTGACAAGATTAGCTGCTTAGCTTCTCATCCATATCTCTAGCCACCAGCAAGACAGTTGAGAAAGGCACAGAATCAATCAAGATCCACAACATTTTTTATTTTTATTTTTTAAACCCACAATGAGAATTAGTCATAATCACACCAGTAGTATTGTTTTTTAAAAAAACTAAAACATTTGCAACAAAAGTTAGGGGGCGCTGCTCCAAATGACCCCATGGACCAGCCTCAACTGATAGGGCCATGTGGGATCTGGTTCCATTAATTAATACCATTATTAATACCATTACCAGTACCTAGTTCAGAGTGATGCAGGCTGCAGTCTTGCAGCAAAAACACACAAAAAAAACCCCACAAAATATCTAGAAAACATTTTAATATCTCATAACTGAATCAGTAACAATGAACAAACACGCACGGGATTTCGGTTTAAACAAATCATAAGTCTAGTTGAAATTGTGTATCCTTTATAAAATAATCCTCTCAAAAGAAATAAAATTTAAAATAAGTGTATATTTTTATTATGAGATTTAGCTATTCTGTGTTAATTCGGTTATGCTTCCTTCCACTTCTGACAGCCTCTTCAGCATCTGGTTGATCCTTGTTTCATTGAATTCCAAGCAGAGAAATTCAGATTCCTACAAAAATACAAATTATACACATTATTTCATTATAAGAAAATTACTCATCCGAGATGCAAACTAATCCAGTTATGTTTATACTGTAATTCATGGTGGATGGATGCAGATGGCCTAATTGTATTTTTTTTTTTTTTTTTTAATCTAATTCAGTCAAAAAATAAAAGCATGATTCCTTTAACCCATTCATAAGCAGTGGTTGGAAAAAAAAAAAAACAACCCAGAATCATAGTATTTTGGATGTCCTATAAAGTTAGGTTTAAATGTAATATTTTGTTTCAGTATGCATAGATAGCATATTATTTTATTGAAACAAAAACTAAATTTTGGTTGGAGAAAAAAACCCAAAAACGTTATGAAGATACGTAGAAAAAAAACAAGTGTTCTAAATAAATATAATTTCTTAATATGTAATATACTCCCCCCCAACCCCCAGTTTTGCATACTATATATATATATATACATATACATATATATATATATATATATACATATACAAACGAAAAAATCAGAGCACTCAGAAAGGACTTCTTATTCAGTGTTTACTGTGATAAAATTTACATCAAATCAACAAATCGACGTTTCGACCCCTTAGGGTCTTTTTCAAGATCAAATAAAGTGTGTGAAAACAACGTTTAAATAGCAAAACATTAATGAGCAACTCACCAATCTCGTGTGTGCGGCTACTCGAACCCGGAAGTGTTACACCCCATCATGTGACTCCTATGACGTGCGTGCGTGTGTGCGTCATGGTTGCTAAGAGATGGAGTATCCACTCCGTGAAAATGACTATGTGGTTGCTAAGCGATGGAATGTAAACTCAAAGGGTGAACCGTGAGTATGCCGGAAAACCCGTGTGACAAAGCGTAATGCAAGACAAATGACGAGATCCCTCCAGGAGATCATAACGTGTAAGATAAAAACAAATGAATATGAGAGCATATTCAAACGGAGAATTTCTAGTATGTCAAAAAGTATATCGGGTCTGGCCAGATGCCGTGAAGGCTAAACCACCTGTGACAAGTGATCTAAATATGTGTGTGAAAAAACGTAAATTTAAAAAACGATATACGGCCAAAGGCCACAATGACATACCCATAAAGCTAATCGTAATCGATGTCACAAACGTAAACCTTAGAATATTCAGAAAATATTATGGACATAAAGGAGATATACATCATACATTATAAACCAATCAGGTCAGAAGTAATAGATAACTGAGAAACCAAGGTTATATATCAACAAATTCCGAAGGATGAACTGTAGTTATCAAATAGCATTTATAAGAACATAGTGAATGAGATATATTCGTTTAGTCCCTTTGGGGTAACCGTGTCTAAACGGTGAATCCAATACGTTTCTCGTTGCAGTAGTAATTTTGATCTGTCTCCTCCTCTGGGGCTGGGTGGTACATGGTCAATGGCCATAAATTTTAGGGTAGGAAGTCTATGGTTCAATAGAAGGAAGTGTTTGGCAACGGGTTTGTCGGATTTTTGATCCCTGAAGGCAGTGGTAATAGTGGATCTATGGCCTCGGATCCTTTCACGAAGGGTCAAATCCGTCTTTCCAACGTAGGACAAACCACACGGACAGGTGATGAGGTATATAACATGGTCGGTCAAGCATGAGATGTAATGAATGATGGGAATTCGAGTGCCACTATGTGGATGAACAAATGAGCCACCTGTATTCATGTGGCTACACGTTACACATCCGCTGCAACGATAACAGCCTTTCTTGGTCGGTCCTGTAGATTTCTGATAGCATTTAATCGGATCGCTTTTAACCAATAGATCTCTCAGGTTTTTATTTCTCCTTAGACTGATGTTAGGTTTTTGAGAGAAAATTGGTGGTAAGTTTTTGTCGGAACCCAAGATGCCCCAGTATTTGTGAATGGCTTTCTGGATATGTGGGGTACCAGTGTGTAGGGTGAGTGGTAGATACATCTTGGTTGGGATAGATGCATGACTTGCAGTCTCCATATGTTCCCTTGTCATGTGTCTTTTAGCTTTATCCAATGCTCTATCGAGAACTGTACGACTGTACCCTCTAGTCAGAAATCTCGCGGTCATCTCTTGAAGTTGATGTGCCTGGTTCGTGAGATCGCTGTTATATCTCAATACTCGCATATACTGGGATATTGGGAGTGACTCTTTCAACTTTGTTGGATGGTAACTGTTGAAATGGAGTAACGTGTTCCTCGCGGTCTCCTTGCGGTAAAGAGTATATCCCAATTTACCAGTCCTCATGTCTTTGTATACCGAGACATCCAAAAATTGGATGATCTGGGTGTGCACGGTGAGCGTCAGTTTCACTGGTAGTTCTGAAGAATTGATCTCATTGATCATCTGTTCTAAATTATCCATGGTTCCTGTCCAAATTAAGAAAATATCATCTACAAATCGATGGTATACAAGTATCTGTTGATGAAATTTCTGCAAGATATGTTGAGTTTCGAAGAGGAACATGTAGGCATTGGCATATGATGGTGCCATTGCTGCTCCCATTGAAGTACCCATCAGTTGTAAATAAAAGTGATCTTCAAATTTGAAATAATTACAGGTAAGAGCTATCTGTAAAAGCTCCATGAGGAATTCAATGGGAGGACCATTGTATTTAGAAGAGTTGGAGAGAATTTGTCGTAATGCTTGAACGCCTTCACTGTGAGGTATTATAGTATAAAGATTTTTGACATCTAATGTAACCAATAGATGTTGTTCTTCTACAGCGGTTACTTTGTTGAGATTGTTCAAGAAATCGGTAGTGTCTCGGAGACAAGTTGGAAGATCTGTAACTGAGGTTTTAATATAATGATCTATGTATTTGGCAATTGGTTCAAGTAGACTGTCTCGAGCCGAAACTATCGGTCTCCCTGGAGGATTAAGTTGGTCTTTATGAATTTTGGGTAAGGTGTATAGAACCGGATGTTTGGGGTATTCAACGGATAGAAATTTGGCCAAATTCAAATTAATAAAGCCCATCTGTATTCCAGTGTTGATGGTAGTTTGTATTCTGTTCTGAAACTTTTTGACCGGGTTGTATGTTAATTTTTGGTATGTAGTGATATCTGAGAGTTTATTAAGTATCTCATCTCTATATTTGGAATAAGACATCACTACAATGGCTCCCCCTTTATCCGCGGGGCGGATGATGATGTCCGGGTCTGATGTAAGATCTTGAAGGGCTTTCTTTTCGGAACTGGTTAGGTTCTGTCGGTTATCTGTGGGATTTTTACATGCTTGTTCAGATTCCTTCTTCACTGATTGCATGAAGGTCTTAATCGATGTATTAGCAGTCTTGATGTCTCCCTTGTATTTCACTTTAAAGGGTTGTTGAGTGGTAGTGGTGGTAGTGGTAGTTTCTGGAATCACCGGATTTTCCTTCCATCTTTCATAATTTGATAAAGTACGTTGAATTTTGTAAAGTTCAATGTCAACTTGTAGTGAGGCTGGTTTAGAAACCGGTACAAAAGTCAGTCCCTTTGAAAGGACTGCTAAATGGTGTTCTGTTAGGTTCTTCGATGATAAATTGAATACAAGCTTCATCTCTTCCTCAGCGGTGGTTTTCCTTTTAATCCAGTGCTTCGAGTGTCCCTTCTGTCCCCTCCTGGTGATTGAATTGTTTTTCTTCCTTGGTACGGAGTGTTGGATGTTCCTGGGGATTCGTGGGGTCGCATGCCAGTCTCTAAAAAAGGACGTTTGTCTTGTGTGGTACTTTCCTCTTGATTATCAGCATCAGATGCCGATTCTCCAGAGCTAATATCAATGGTTTGAAAGGTCGGTTTTTTAATACGATATCGGTATCTGGGGAAAGGTTCTCTATTCGGTGTTTGATTACCACTAAGCCATCCATAAACTCGATGGCTCGTGTAGTCATAATTAACTTTGTCCAGTTTCTGTCTCTTGAAACGGATGAGATCATTTTTATATTTATTTATATCATCCTGTAATTTGAGCATATGTTCTGTTGCAGCCGATGAATGTAAAAGCTCTACGTTAGTATTTTCAACCTCTTGGATAGTTTGTTTCACACCTATGAGTTCCTTCCCCACTTCCTCTACCACTATCACCATCCAATCCAACGAGCATTTGTTGGCAATGCTCATCCATTTACGGCAAAAGTCGGGATTTTGTCTCCCAATGGTTGGGGAGTTTCTCACCCTGAATCCACGAGGGATCCTCTTTGCTCTGTGGTAATCAGATATAAAAAGACCGTGTAAATCAAGGTCGACTTCCCTCCTTCTCAGCTTAATAAGGTCATTGTATAAATCCTTGATAGTGGTAGAGTGTGAAAGGTCTTTGG